>NC_057388.1:37394816-37526730 GCF_019320065.1 Cervus canadensis | reverse complement strand
GAGACTGGGTCCGCGGAAGGGAGTGGGTGCGCCACACCTGGGGAGAGTGTGCCCACCAAGCCCCTGGCTGCCTGGACCGATCTGACGGGGAAGGCACAGAGAGCAGGCGCAGCTTTTCCTTCCGCGCTTTTGTGTAACACCCGAGGGCTGGAACCTAGCGCAGCGCGGGGCGCGCTCCATATAGAACAGCCGGGAGCCTGAGCAGCGCAGACGGAGAAAGCAGCGTCAGCCCCTGCCGGCAGCGCCATCCCGCCCCCGCAGGGCCAGCCCCTCCCCGCAGCGTCAGCCCCGCCCCGCAGCGCCAGCCCCGCCCCGCAGCGTCAGCCCCGCCCCGCAGCGCAACGGAACTAGCTAACTGAATAAGAGTCCACCTCCGCCCGCCTGTGTCAGGGCGGAAATGAGGCTCTGAAGAGACCGGCAAACAGAAGCCAAATAAACAAAGGGAACCGCTTCAGAAGGGACTGGTGCAACAGATTAAAATCCCTGTAGAAAACACCGACTTCACGGGAAGGGCCCTGTAGATATCGAGAAGTGTAAGCTGGAACGAGGAGCTATCTGAAACTGAGCCGAACCCACACTGACCGCAATAGCTCCAGAGAAATTCCTAGATATGTTTTTACTTTTTTTTTTCTAAGTAAGGAAAAAAAAAATTTTTTTTTCTTTTTGTATTTTTTCTTTTTTATTTTTTCTCTTTTATTTTCCTTTAAAATTCCCTATTACTCCCCCATTACTCCTTAACTTTCATTTTCATAGATTTTTACGATTTTTTTAATTAGGGAAAAAAAATTTTTTTTCTCTTTTTTTTTTTCTTTTTCTTTTTTTTTCTTTTTTCTTCTTTTTTTTCTTTCCGTTTTCTCTTTTATTTTCTATTTTTCTTTTTCTCTTATTTCTTTTAAAGTCCTCTAGTACTCCTCTACTACTCTTCATTTTCATTTTCACTACACTATAACCTTACCAAAAAAAAAAAAGAAGCCCTATCTTTAAACTGAAGATTATTCTCTCCCAATCTTGACTCTCTGTTTTCTACCTCAGAACACCTCTATTTCCTCCTTTCCCTTTCTCTTCCCAATCCAATTCTGTGAATCCTTGTAGGTGTCTGAGATACGGAGAACACTCTGGGAACAGACAGCTGCGTAGATCTGTCTCTCTCCTCTTGAGTCCCCCTTTTTCTCCTCCTACTCATCTCTATCTCCCTCCTCCCTTTTCTCCTGTTCATGTAACTCTGTGAACCTCTCTGGGTGTCCCTAACAGGGGAGAATCTTTTCGCCATTAACCTAGAAGTTTTATTATCAGTGCTGTAGAGTTGGAGAAGTCCTGAGACTACAGGAAGAATAAAACTGAAATCCAGAGGCAGGAAACTTAAGCCCAAAACCTGAGAACACCAGAAAGCTCCTGACTACATGGAACTTTAAGCAATAAGTGACCGTCCAAAAGCCTCCATACCTACACTGAAACCAACCACCACCCAAGAGCCAGTAAGTTTTAGAGCAAGACATACCACACAAATTCTCCAGCAACACAGGAACATAGCCCCGGATGTCAACATACAGGCTGCCCAAGGTGACACCTAACACATAGACCCATCTCAAAACTCATTACTGGGCACTCCATTGCTCTCCAAAAAGAAGAAATCAAGTTCCATGCACCAGTACACTGACACAAGCTTCCCTAACCGGGAAACCTTGAGAAGCCAATCGTCTAACCCCACCCACTGGGTAAATCCTTCACAATAAAAAGGAACCACAGACCTCCAGAATACAGAAAGCCCACTCCAGACACAGCAATCTAAACAAGATGAAAAGGCAAAGAAATACCCAACAGGTAAAGGAACATGAAAAATGCCCACCAAGTCAAACAAAAGAGGAGGAGATAGGGAATCTACCTGAAAAAGAATTTAGAATAATGATAATAAAAATGATCCAAAATCTTGGAAACAAAATGGAGTTACAGATAAATAGCCTGGAGACAAAGATTGAAAAGATACAAGAATTGTTTAATAAAGACCTAGAAGAAATAAAAAAGAGTCAATTAAAAATGAACAATGCAATGAATGAGATCAAAAACACTTTGGAGGGAACCACGAGTAGAATAACGGAGGCAGAAGATAGGATAAGTGAGGTAGAAGATAAAATGGTGGAAATAAATGAAGCAGAGAGGAAAAAAGAAAAAAGGATCAAAAGAAATGAGGAAAACCTCAGGGACCTCTGGGACAATGTGAAACGCCCCAACATTCAAATCATAGGAGTTCCAGAAGAAGAAGACAAAAAGAAAGGCCATGAGAAAATACTCGAGGAGATAATAGCTGAAAACTTCCCTAAAATGGGGAAGGAAATAGGGGGAAGGAAATAGCCACCCAAGTCCAAGAAACCCAGAGAGTTCCAAACAGGATAAACCCAAGGCGAAACACCCCCAAGACACATATTAATCAAACTAACAAAGATCAAACACAAAGAACAAATATTAAAAGCAGCAAGGGAAAAACAACAAATAACACACAAAGGGATTCCCATAAGGATAACAGCTGACCTATCAATAGAAACCCTCCAGGCCAGAAAGGAATGGCAGGACGTCCTGAAAGTAATGAAAGAGAATAACCTACAACCTAGATTACTGTATCCAGCAAGGATCTCATTCAGATATGAAGGAGAACTCAAAAGCCTTACAGATAAGCAAAAGCTGAGAGAATTCAGCACCACCAAACCAGCTCTTCAACAAATGCTAAAGGATCTTCTCTAGACAGGAAATGCAGAAAGGTTGTATAAACGTGAACCCAAAACAACAAAGTAAATGGCAACGGGACCACACCTATCAATAATTACCTTAAATGTAAATGGGTTGAATGCCCCAACCAAAAGACAAAGATTGGCTGAATGGATACAAAAACAAGACCCCCATATATGCTGTCTACAAGAGACCCACCTCAAAACAAGAGACACATACAGACTAAAAGTGAAGGGCTGGAAAAAATATTTCATGCAAACGGAGACCAAAAGAAAGCAGGAGTCGCAATACTCATATCAGATAAAATAGACTTTCAAATAAAGGATGTGAAAAGAGACAAAGAAGGACACTACATAATGATCAAAGGATCAATCGAAGAAGAAGATTAGAACCAATTTATAAATATAATCACCCACATAGGTCACCGCATATGTACGGCAAACACTAACGAGTATGAAAGAGGAAATTAATAGTAACACAATAATAGTGTGAGACTTTAATACCCCACTCACAACTATGGATAGATCAACTAAACAGAAAATTAACAAGGAAACACAAACCTTAAATGACACAATGGACCAGCTAGACCTAATTGATATCTATAGGACATTTCACGCCAAAACAATCAACTTCACCTTTTTCTCAAGTGCACACGGAACCTTCTCCAGAATAGATCACATCCTGGGCCATAAATCTGGTCTTGGAAAATTCAAAAAAATTGAAATCATTCCAGTCATCTTTTCTGACCACAGTGCAGTAGATTAGATCTCAATTACAGGAAAAAAATTGTTAAAAATTCAAACATATGGAGGCTAAATAACACGCTTCTGAATAACCAACAAATCATAGAAGAAATCAAAAAAGAAATAAAAATATGTATAGAAATGAATGAAAATGAAAACACAACAACCCAAAACCTATGGGACACTGTAAAAGCAGTGCTAAGGGGAAGGTTCATAGCATTACAGGCTTACATCAAGAAACAAGAAAAAAGCCAAATAAATAACCTAACTCTACACCTAAAGCAATTAGAGAAGGAAGAAATGAAGAACCCAAGGGTTAGCAGAAGGAAAGAAATCTTAAAAATCAGGGCAGAAATAAATGCAAAAGAAACTAAAGAGACCATAGCAAAAATCAACAAAGCTAAAAGCTGGTTTTTTGAAAAAATAAACAAAATTGACAAACCATTAGCAAGACTCATTAAGAAGCAAAGAGAGAAGAACCAAATTAACAAAATTAGAAATGAAAATGGAGAGATCACAACAGACAACACTGAAATACAAAAGATCATAAGAGACTACTACCAGCAGCTCTATGCCAATAAAATGGACAACTTGGATGAAATGGACAAATTCTTAGAAAAGTATAACTTTCCAAAACTGAACCAGGAAGAAATAGAAGATCTTAACAGACCCATCACAAGCAAGGAAATCGAAACTGTAATCAAAAATCTTCCAGCAAACAAAAGCCCAGGACCAGATGGCTTCACAGCTGAATTCTATCAAAAATTTAGAGAAGAGCTAACACCTATCTTACTCAAACTCTTCCAGAAAATTGCAGATGAAGGTAAACTTCCAAACTCATTCTATGAGGCCACCATCACCCTAATTCCAAAACCAGACAAAAATGCCACAAAAAAAGAAAACTACAGGCCAATATCACTGATGAACATAGATGCAAAAATCCTTAACAAAATTCTAGCAAACAGAATCCAACAACATATTAAAAAAATCATACACCATGACCAAGTGGGCTTTATCCCAGGAATGCAAGGATTCTTCAATATCCGCAAATCAATCAACGTAATACACCACATTAACAAATTGAAAGATAAAAACCATATGATTATCTCAATAGATGCAGAGAAAGCCTTTGACAAAATTCAACACTCATTTATGATTAAAACTCTCCAAAAAGCAGGAATAGAAGGAACATACCTCAACATTATAAAAGCCATATATGACAAACCCACAGCAAGCATCACCCTCAATGGTGAAAAATTGAAAGCATTCCCCCTGAAATCAGGAACAAGACAAGGGTGCCCACTGTCACCACTACTGTTCAACATAGTGTTGGAAGTTTTGGCCACAGCAATCAGAGCAGAAAAAGAAGTAAAAGGAATCCAGATAGGAAAAGAAGAAGTGAAACTCTCACTGTTTGCAGATGACATGATCCTCTACATAGAAAACCCTAAAGACTCTACCAGAAAATTACTAGAACTAATCAATGAATATAGTAAAGTTGCAGGATATAAAATTAACACACAGAAATCCCTTGCATTCCTATATACTAAAAATGAAAAAAACAGAAAGAGAAATTAAGGAAACAATACCATTCACCATTGCAACAAAAAGAATAAAATACTTAGGAGTATATCTACCTAAAGAAACAAAAGACCTATACATAGAAAACTATAAAACACTGATGAAAGAAATCAAAGAGGACACAAACAGATGGAGAAACATACCGTGTTCATGGATTGGAAGAATCAATATTGTCAAAATGGCTATTCTACCCAAAGCAATCTATAGATTCAATGCAATCCCTATCAAGCTACCAACGGTATTTTTCACAGACTAGACCAAAGAATTTCACAATATATATGGAAATACAAAAAACCTCGAATAGCCAAAGTAATCTTGAGAAGAAGAATGGAACTGGAGGAATCAACCTGCCTGACTTCAGACTCTACTACAAAGCCACAGTCATCAAGACAGTGTGGTACTGGCACAAAGACAGAAATATAGATCAATGGAACAGAATAGAAAGCCCAGAGATAAATCCACGAACCTATGGACACCTTATCTTTGACAAAGGAGGCAAGGATATACAATGGAAAAAAGACAACCTCTTTAACAAGTGGTGCTGGGAAAACTGGTCAACCACTTGTAAAAGAATGAAACTAGAACACTTTCTAACACCATACACAAAAATAAACTCAAAATGGATTAAAGATCTAAATGTAAGACCAGAAACTATAAAACTCCTAGAGGAGAACATAGGCAAAACACTCTCCGACATAAATCACAGCAAGATCCTCTATGACCCACCTCCCAGAATATTGGAAATAAAAGCAAAATAAACAAATGGGACCTAATGAAACTTAAAAGCTTTTGCACTACAAAGGAAACTATAAGTAAGGTGAAAAGACAGCCGTCAGATTGGGAGAAAATAATAGCAAATGAAGAAACAGACAAAGGATTAATCTCAAAAATATACAAGCAACTCCTGCAGCTCAATTCCAGAAAAATAAATGACCCAATCAAAAAATGGGCCAAAGAACTAAACAGACATTTCTCCAAAGAAGACATACAGATGGCTAACAAACACATGAAAAGATGCTCAACATCACTCATTATTAGAGAAATGCAAATCAAAACCACAATGAGGTACCATTACACGCCAGTCAGGATGGCTGCTATCCAAAAGTCTACAAGCAATAAATGCTGGAGAGGGTGTGGAGAAAAGGGAACCCTCTTACACTGTTGGTGGGAATGCAAACTAGTACAGCCACTATGGAGAACAGTGTGGAGATTCCTTAAAAAACTGGAAATAGAACTGCCATATGACCCAGCAATCCCACTTCTGGGCATACACACTGAGGAAACCAGATCTGAAAGAGACACGTGCACCCCAATGTTCATCGCAGCACTGTTTATAATAGCCAGGACATGGAAGCAACCTAGATGCCCATCAGCAGATGAATGGATAAGGAAGCTGTGGTACATATACACCATGGAATATTACTCAGCCATTAAAAAGAATTCATTTGAATCAGTCCTAATGAGATGGATGAAACTGGAGCCCATTATACAGAGTGAAGTAAGCCAGAAAGATAAAGAACATTACAGCATACTAACACATATATATGGAATTTAGAAAGATGGTAACGATAACCCTATATGCAAAACAGAAAAAGAGACACAGAAATACAGAACAGACTTTTGAACTCTGTGGGAGAATGTGAGGGTGGGATGTTTCGAAAGAACAGCATGTATATTATCTATGGTGAAACAGATCACCAGCCCAGGTGGGATGCATGAGACAAGTGCTCGGGCCTGGTGCACTGGGAAGACCCAGAGGAGTCGGGTGGAGAGGGAGGTGGGAGGGGGGATCGGGATGGGGAATAAGTGTAAATCTATGGCTGATTCATATCAATGAAAAAAAAAAAAAAATAGTTTTTCATAAATTAGAAAATGAATTTCTAATTAACTATTAACAAATGTTTTAGTTTTAAAATTATAATTATTTCTTAAAATATCCATGAATATTCAGATAAAAATATAATGTTCTTCCAATTTCATAAACGTGTCAGGATAACAATGAAATTGATAGATGATCTAAACTTAAAAAGTGACCCCTTCGAGGCTGCATTTTTGTGGGGTTTTTTGTTTTCTCTGGTCCATTCTTTCCTATGTATTACAGGTAAAGCATGTCAAACAAAAAAAGAACAAGAATTTGAATTCACCATGAACTACCAAAATGATAATCCGGAAGAAATAAGAATTAGCAAAAACAAGGAAAGGCTGGCACTGTTGTACTGCACTGAATTCAAAATAATGGTGCCGCTCTGACTGGAGATTTTCAAAGGACACACAGTCCTACAATGGTTGGTAAAGTAGGTCAGAAGAAAAATTCATGCCAACAAAAACTGCACTTCAGTCTTAGAATTTAAGGATTAATAAACAAAGGAACAACGTGGATATAAATTATTTTCTGGAAAAAAAAATGTTATAAATATTATCTTATTATCTTACACTTTTCTGACTGAGTAAAACTCACAGAGGAAAGATTGACGGTAAGAGGAGAAAGGAGTGGCAGAGGATGAGACGTTTAGATAGCATCACTGACTCAATGGTCATGAATTTGAGCAAACTCCAGGAGGCAGTGAAGGACAGGGAGGCCTTGCATGCTGCAGTGCCCGGGGTCACAAAGAGTTGGACATGACTTAGCAACTAGAGAACAACATGTCTCTACTGCTGAAGGAGCTAGAACTGAAAAGAAATAGATCTGATTCTTTACTGGGTCCTATGGCCCCCACAATGAAACACACCCTACCCCAACACATGCCACCTAATGTGGAGGAAATTCAAGGTGTTAATCAACTTAAAAGGTCACTGCATTTGCCTCCCCTATGCTTTGGGATGAAAATTAAAGCCTCTGGGGTTGAGCCTGAAGTAAAAATCAACATTAGCTCCATCCTCCCCTTCCTCCCCTCTTCCTCCCTCATATTTCATTCTAACAACCACATGCCACTGGATAACGGTATCAGGAGGACCAATCACTGAGCTCACAAATTTCATCATCGATGTCTTTTAAAGAAAAAGAAAGTCTCTCTTCACCTTCACCTAATAAGCCTTTTATTAAATTGATTCTTGAATTTAATCCATTTTCTTTTTTGCTTATGTATGTACTGTATATGTATTCCTTAAATTCAAGTCAAATTCCTGACTTCCAAGAAGAGGATGTAATACTTCAAATGATGCAGTTTTTGGTGACAGTGATATAGGGGTCTTTTACCAAAGGGAATTTCAATTTTTAAGGATGTGCTCATGTGCCATATATTCTTAAACTCAACAAAACAATATGTTCATAAATGTCCAGCAGTTAAAAGAAAGGAAAGGACAAGGCAAGAAAAAACCAAAAATGAAAAACAAAACAATGTCTTAATTTCATGATTAACTGCTAAATTAGAATTATTTATCACTAGATAAAATATTTGATTAGGGTATATTCAATTTAAAAAATTATGCAGATTCTTTACCATCTGAGCCACCAGGAAAGCCCATAACAATTATTACTGATATGAACTTTTTTCTCCATCCAATAATACATCATAAAAAATTAAAATGATATATCTGTGAGTATTTAAATCTGTTAAAAACGTTTTCTAATGAGGATGGCCAGTTCTTCCCTTTCTCCATAGTTCTGGCCACTTGACAATAATGTTAAGGGAATATTTTGATCAAACCAACTAGCTTAGAGTTAGCATGACGAATATTTTACAGGAACTAAAGATTTCTACCAGCTCAAACATTTTTACCAGCTAAACATTTACCAGTGTTTAAGTTATATGACATGTCTGTTAATATCTTGTTTTCAATTGTGATGTTTCTAAATATGACTAAGAATAGTCTATGTTCACAAAGTTGAAAAGTGAATCAAATAGCCTGGTAACGTTTTCTTCTCCCCTTAAAACTTCTACAATGTTTCCATATTAGACTTTGATATGGGGAATTTTGTTATCTAAGGTATTGCTTTAATTTCACCTTATTTTGTTAAGCATCTAAAGGACTCAACCAAACTTACAGCATTGACAAATTGAAAATGCCCTTAGGCATTTGTGACCCTAGATTCTGCAGACTCCTATATCTGTATGTAAGGGAGGCATTAAGGAGAGTCATATAAGAATATGTATCGTGGACCCTACTGTAAACCACCCGATGACAATTCCTTTAGGTGGGGCTCAAAAATGTACCAGCCTCTCTGGTGCCTCAGATGGTCACGAATCTGCCTGCAATGCAGGATCAAATCAATTGGTTCAATCCCTGGGTTGGGAAGATTCCCTGGGGAAGGGAATGGCAACCCATTCCAGTATTTATCCCTGGAGAATTCCATGGTCAGAGGAGCCTGGTGGGCTATAGTCCATCGGGTCGGTGGCAAAGAGTCGGACAAAATGTATGCTGTAAATAAGACTTCCTGAGAATACTGAAGTTCAAGCAGGTTTGAGACTCATCAATCTATATTATGGGCTTTTTAAGTGGCTCGGCGGTAAAGAATCCACCTGAAATGCAGGGGATGCAGAAGATGCGGGTTTAGTCCCTGGGTCAGGAAGACCCCCTGGAAGAGGAAATGGCAATGCACTCCAGCATTCTTGCCGGAAAAATCCCATGGACGGAGGAGCCTGGCAGGCTGCGGTCCGTGGGGTCGCAAAGAGTCAGACATAACTGAGCACACATACAATCTATATTATGAAAGAATGAAGATATTTGTCTGCAGGGCTTCCATCTGATTTAACTGATGACTTGACACTAAGTCCCAGAGGAAAAGTTTTAGTTATGCAGATACCCAGATATTTTCCAAAGTGAAAAGCCTCTGTGAATACTCTAGAGCAAACTAAGGTACTACTCTTAAGAGACTTTGAGATTAGAGTTTTATGTTGTAGTCATAAAAACAAAAAAAGCTTTTTGGAGGAGGAATTTCAGTCCCTATTTTTACAAACAATGAAACCATCAAATAAAGTAAACCCTACATCAAGTATTGGTGTTTACAAATCAAACATGCTCAAACGAAGTATATACAATGAATAAAAATAAATAAACTCATGATAGTTCAGTTGGTAAAGAATTTGCCTGCAATGCAGGAGACCCCGGTTCAATTCCTGGGTCAGGAAAATCCCCTGGAGAAGGACAAGGCTACCCATTTTAGTATTCTTGGGCTTCCCTTGTGGCTCAGCTGGTAAAGTGGGAGACCTGGGTTCGATCCCTGGGTTGGGAAGATCCCCTGGAGAAGGGAAAGGCTATCCATTCCAGTATTCTGGCCTGGAGAATTTCATGGGCTGTATAGTCCATGGGGTCACAAAGAGTTGGACATGACTGAGTGACTTTCACTTTCACAAGATAAACTGAAGTAAGAAGACTGAGATACATCAAGCTGAGCCATCCCATTCATGAACTTGCTAGGTGTAGATCAGAGCTCATCCTTTTAAAATCTTCTCACACTGCCCTGCAAAGTTTAATTAGACCAGATGCATTTTACCTAAGACTGGGTCCAGTTTTATGCAGAACAAGTATGAATTAGAGGTAACTCTTCATTCCTCTCTTCCATTTATTTTAGGAGTCTTAGCTAAGAGTCGGAGACGACTGAGCAGCCTCACTTTCACTTTTCACTTTCATGCATTGAAGGAAATGGCAACCCACTCCAGTGTTCTTGCCTGGAGAATCCCAGGGATGGGGGAGCCTGGTGGGCTGCCATCTATGGGGTCACACAGAGTCAGACATGACTGAAGCGATTTAAGAGCAGCATATTATCTATGTAGATAAGGCAACTGTGATAGTTTGGCCTAATTATATGCTTAGACATGCATATTTAGATAACTTTTTTGCCCCTTAATGTTTATGGGTCTAGAAATCACTTCCTTTGATTTTTATAACAAGTGTACTGCTAAGTTTAGGTATGCTTGTCTTAGAGTTTTGGTTGTTTCAGAAAAGTACCCTCTCCAGAAAGGATAACTGATCTTGTACTCTATCGTTTCCAAATTCATTCTAAAGATTTATGTCAAGCCTCAGGTGGGTCTAATGAGTTCACAAATGTTTGCAAGGGCCTCTCTAAGTCAGGGGAACAACTAGTCATCTCATTCATGGCTACACAACTGCATGAAGTGAACTCCTTATGTTGAAAACAAAAAGACGATCTCTGCCATGTGTATTTTCTATGTTAATTTGTTCAGGAGCGTACATTTTGAGTATCAGCACACTTCCATTGCCACAGTTTGGTGACAGCCTCCATTTGGGTGTTTTTCGTGTTCCCTGGATGGTAAGCTCCTCTCCGAGATGAGGCATGAGGCCTTATTTGGTGATGATAACTCAGCTCCCAGCTCAGTGGCTGGCACAGAAAATGTTTCTGAACTGAACTGAAATTTAGAAATCTCTAACACCTTTTGCATATGTTTTGGCTTAGGAGTCCCTTTGTAAATCTGCCAGATACAACTTATTTTTTAAACAATCAGTTTTCAAGAACGTCTCATCTATTGGGCTGTAAACTTATATTTAAACTTGGGAAAACTATTTTAATGAAGAGATAAAAAATATAAAAGGCTATTTATACAAAATCCACTTAACTTTTATTAAAATAAGTCTTAATTCCATTGAAATAGTCTTTGTGGTTAAATGTATGGCCAATAAATGAATATAGGCTAATGTAATGTTTTTTATCACACTCACATTTCAGCAATACTACTATTTTTTAGGAGATATGAACTATTGTCTATTTTTTACTGAATAAAATAAACTGTGACTAAAGTCTAACAGCTTAAGTTTATAATTATAAAACTAACCTTTTAAAAAAGGTTATGAATCTTCCATGATTGCCAATTATTTTCTGGCTTCTTTGTTAAGATTTTAGAAATGCATGAATACTGTTATTGCTTCCCCAAGATATTTCACCATCTCTACTACAGCCACTTTTCAGAGTGGAACATTGTCATATTTCTGCTAACATGAGGCTCTGGACCTATAATGGTCCAACTGTGTTCCTTAAAACACTGCTGCAACATGACAGAGAAAATTGATTTAACTTGGTAAAACCTACGTGTAGCTTGAGCTCTGATCAAAAGCCTGAGTGCTACAGAGACATTATCCTGTTTCTATTTGATAATAACAAAATAATCTGAGCCAGGGAACAAGGTGTAGGTTTAACTGGTAGAAACCCAAGCGTAGGTTTGAGATCCAAACCTTGCAGAGGTCAAGGGCCCACTGCCAATATTCTTCCAGCAGTGGCAGAGACAGAACCGGGAAGCACATTTAATCAAGGGGATGGACAGTGAGTGGAAGGCCACCCACACAAACGTTTGCTTGCTTGCTTGCTTCTTTCCACAGAATACCATGAAAACAGGTAGGTGTGTAGGACCTGAAAAATTCTGTTTGGGGAGACCTGCTTCTTGGTGTGTGCTTTTGCTTCTGTATAGTTTTGCATTTCTTCTTTAATTGATGTTTGTTTATTTAATGTCAGTAGTGTTGACATAGCTTTCTTGTGTGACTTTAAATCAAAGGCAAACAAGATGAAATAATACAGATTTTCACTTAATTAACAAAGACCTTTATCCAGTTGAACAAACATGAGAAAATGAGATCTTAGTAATATGACCATTCTTTCTCATTTATTTCCTGACAACAGCACTTTAGAATAGATTTTAAGTATAGGACATATGAAAAAGAGTTACTTTCTCCTATATTCAGTAAAACTTTGATTTTTAATTTGTTCATGCATCCATTACCCCTAAACCATAAAAATGCCTATACTTAAAAGAAAAAAGATATATATCATAAGTGTTTTCAATGAGCACTGTTTCCAGATGAGCTAGTTCTGAAAATTTATTATAAATACATTAGAAATAATTCAGCCATTTGTAACAATGTAATATGCAGCTGAATTCACTGAGTGGCCTGATGTCACAGTCACATATTTATTTGCAATGGTTTTCAATATTATGGGTCTGCTTTAACTATCCAATAAAATACCCAAATTTTATAAATTACTTCATTTTATGGCTGTATCACATTTTATAAGAATTATTTGGAGAATATATCAAGTGAAATTAAATGGTTAAAGCCTTTAGAAAGATGGTCTTAAAGTTCAAAAATGTAACTATTATTGCCATGCAACGTTAATTATTTCAAAGAATATTCTTGAGTGCATATTATTTGCCAACTACTAGGCTCTGACAATACAATGTTGAATTAAACACCATATTTCTCTCCTCACAGAGTTTTTATTTAATGTTTAATTTATTGCTGTAAGGATTATTATGCAGTTACTAAAGAAATCTTCAATTATCCACTGATTAAAGAAAACATTGAGAAAGATTGGCTATAATGTAGGAGATTTAAAAAATAATAAAGCAAAACAAATAAAACTCCCACTAATACCTTAAAGCCTCCAAAATACAGTTGACCCTTGAACAACATGGGTTTGAACTGTGTGGGCCTGCTTATATTGCACTTGAATTTTCTTTCAATAGTAAATTCTACAGTACTATATAACCCACCATTAGTTTAATCTGTGGACATGAAGGAATTGCATATACAGAAGGCTGACTGTAAGTTATATGTAGTTTTTCCACTGTGTGGAGGGTCAGCACCCCTAACCCCTGTGTAGGTCAAGGGTTAGCTGTGTATATACTCAGACAATAATATTTAATTAACCTCCCTAGCCATATCATTCATGATAACCTCTAAACTTATCTTTCACTCTGGCCTACTTGTCTACTTAACACAATTCGTGTGTGTGTGTGTGTGTGTGTGTGTGTGTGTGCGCTCAGTCATGTCTAACTCTTTGTGATCCCATGAGCTATAGTCGACCAGGCTCCTCTGGACTGTAGCCTGCCAGGATCCTCTGTCCATGGGATTTCCCAGACAAAAATTCTGGAGTAGGCTGCCATTTCCTTCTTCAGGGAATCTTCCTGACTCAGGGATCAAACCGTGTGTCTTGCATCTCCTGCATTGGCAGGTGAACTCTTTACCAACTGCACCACCTGGGAAGCCTCCTATTAACATGCTACACACACATTCCAATCACTAGATCTCCATGTCTTGAATTTTGTTCTCTTTTATCTGGAATGTTCTTTCTCAAAACTCATTTTTATATCTTTAAAGATGCAAACCAAAGATCTAGACTTTCCTGGTCTCTCTATTTCCTTTGTCCATAGCACTTAATTTATAGTGCTTTTACTCTGATTGACATTAGAGTACCTAACTATAAATATATTAAAAGGAAGCACTATATTTTGCTTTTCTTTCTATCCCTGAGGGTCTAATTCAGTATTTTGCATATAGTATTGAATATCTGTTTCATGACATTTATCAATAGTTATCTAATAGTTGGAAAATATAGGTAATGATTCCAAAAGTGTTTTCTGATATTTCCTCAATTAATGTGCCCAAACCCCACAGATTTAATTTATGTATAAGGAAGTTGATTCTTAGGTAAGTTTTTTGTCAAGATTATATAACTGGTCGGAGAAGGCGATGGCACCCCACTGCAATACTCTTGCCTGGAAAATCCCATGGACAGAGGAGCCTGGTAGGCTGCAGTTCATGGAGTCGCTAAGAGTTAGACACGAGTGAGCGACTTCACTTTCACTTTTCATTTTCATGCATTGGAGAGGGACATGGCAACCCACTCCAGTGTTCCTGTCTGGAGAATCCCAGGGATGGCGGAGCCTGGCGGGCTGCCGTCTATGGGGTCGCACAGAGTCGGACACGACTGAAGCGACTTAGCAGCAGCAGCAGCAGCATATAACTGGTGATTATAGAAACTACAATGGTGATACTCAGGCCTGAGGTTAAAAGCAAGACTGTCTTCTGAGGAGTTCAGTGTTTTTTTTCATAATATTATGGTCAAAATTCAAATTAAAAGAAATGTATTTGAACAATTAAAACCTCATTTTAATAATATCTTTCTAACACAATTATTTTTACTTCCACTTCTTTTTCATAGTTCTTTAAGAAGCGATCATGTCACCTGGTTAAAGTCTAATTTATCAGTAAATTCCATGTTGATGGATATGCATAATGATAATCAGCACTCCTGCAAGGTGCCAGGGCAGCCAGATAAGGTGTTTGTTTTGACTGAAAACTAGGCAGTCTGAAGAAGCAAACAGTAACTTAGTGTTGAAGGGGCTCATTCTTATAATTTTTTGTAACTCTGTAATAATCTAAAATAATCACTCAACATATAAAACATTTAAAATATATAGAACATTATATGCATTTAGAAACACTGCATTTTTAACATAATATTTCTATGGTAGAAAAATTAAATAAGACATATTTGCTTAACTAGATATGCTTAGAGAGAACACAGAGAGTAATGTGACACTGAAGATGTGGAACAATGATGCTTGTGAACCAACAAAAACGAGTAGGTTTCTGATAAGCAGAACAAACTGAGAGAATTCTAGGGGATGGGTCCTTCTGGAATGCCTATTTGAGGAATACTTATTTGGGAAGTATTTGTTAATATATGAGATAAACAATAAATTACCAATTTAACATGCTACTGTGAGAATTAGTAATATTTTATGTTAATGGTTGCAAGAGAATATATAGAAATAATCAAAATATGTCCTTTCAAGCAAAGAGAAATATATTTATGCTGGTATATACTTAAGGCAACTATTTTCATATTGGGAAAATATCCTAATGAAAATGGCAGTTTAGAAATCAGTAATATATAAAAATATTGTGAAATTAATTCTACTCTCTTTTGTATACAGTGTTGAGTCCATTGACCTCTTTGTGTTTCCCTTTCTTGTCCCAGGTGCTTTGTGCATGTGATAAATTTGAAACCAGGGAAGAAAATGAGGGTATAAAGTGGCATTATAGTGCTGAGGGCCTATTTATCAATTCTTTATATATTCACATGTATAAACACACACACAGACACACACCCCCCCCCACATACTAGTTAACCTTCTCCTTGAAGAAAATATCATGAGAGGGTAGCATTCTATATCTTTAGAGACCATATATGTAATGCAAATGAGTCAAAAAGGCCAGGAAATACTATAAACTGATGATAAACTTTTTCAAATTATTTTCCCATTTAGGTTATTACAGAATATTGAGCAGTGTTCCTTGTGCTATACAGTACATCCTTGTTAATTATTTGCTAATCTAGTTTAAATATAGCAATGTGTACATGTCAATTCAAAACTCCCAATCTATCCTTTCCTCCTCGCCATCTGCCCCCCAGTAACCATAAATTCTTCTCTAAGTTTGTGAGTTTGTTTCTGTCTTGTAAATAGGTTTATCTGTATCATTTTTTTTTTAATTTTGCAGATTTTTTTTTAATGCTGCGTAGATCTGTGGGTCAAACTGACCTGCAGGTAGCAAACTGTGACTTCTAGAAGAGAGGATGCTGAACTTCTATCTTCCAGTTAAAACAAACAAAACAAATCACAGACTGATGCAGCACCAGAAACAGCAATCACTTCTTTTCTCTCTAGATCCCTCCTTATAATTTAAAATAGGATACTGATTATTAATATAGATACTCATTAGTCATATATTCATAAGCAGCTGATGACCATATGCTTTCCTTTCACAGGAAGCAAAGATTATTTATGAAATTTATATGATGTCAAAATGTGTTGTTTGGAGTAAGAGGAGGTGAGTTTATTGTGGTAGGCTGGAGAAATTCCACAAGTAGCAGATTGCAGGACTCCACAGCTGATGTCTGTGTGATTCTATAGCTGCTATTGTGGCTATTCCAGGTGTCCTAAAGGGAACTAGGACAAACAACTAACAATATCATGGAAAATAATTTATTCTTAAATGGGAATTAGTCACATTAAATGCATTACAAGCTTGTTTTGTCAAAGCAGAAGCTGTACTACAACACTAAAATACACATTTAATATTAAGTTAAACGTATCTGGTATATGTCAAATGGATAAATTATGAGTAACTAAAATTTTAACTACAATGAGGATACATGAGATTTTTCAAAAGGGTATTTTTATATAAAATCCTGGTATTATTACAACTCAGTAAAATTTTTAGTAACTTGGATGAATGAACTAGAATGCCCCCATACACACACAGATTTGGCAATCCTGTAAGTAATCACATACGAATTTAATGTTATAATTAACTGTAATTAGCTACCAAAATGCTAATGTAAGTGTGGTTTTTAGCAGCAAAGAAAATCAGCATCTCATTACAAGAGAAGCAGAAACCACTTGATATATAAACCTGCTTGTTCATAGATCAATTCTTAAATGTTAAGAGCACAAATTTTCTGTATTACTTTTAACATTTATAGCCTCATAAAAACTCCCATAGAAGAAGTAAAAATGTGCAATATATGATGTTTTTCTACATAGCTTCATCCCTTGTTCTACATTATTTTCCTTTGCCTTTCCAGACCCCACACCAGAGCCCTTGCATCAGAGCTGGATTCATGTTTATAATGCTCTTCATGCCAGGCACTGTGGCATGAGGGAAGTGAATCAGAGGAGCCGTGAGCACCTCAAATATGTTTTTGACTAATATATTTTCCTTCTTCTGGTATTTAAAATCAGAGAATCTATTGCTAGAAGTATTATTTTCTTCCCCAAACCAGCCTTTCCTTTCCTTTAAGCACTATTTACTTAAAAGCATCTTTCCAGTTTCTGGGATACAGACCCCAGTATCATGCTTGACTCTCATTCCTTCATTCCTCAAACCAAAAAAGAGCCTCATGTCCTATGGCTTCATGTCTAGATCTCCTCATCTATCGCTCTGACTTCAGGTCCCTCTTTCTTCCAGTTACTTTCTCAGACTTTACTCTCACTTCTCACCATTTCTTCCCTTGCCTTGTTACCAAAGTTTATTTTTTATAGAACAAACAGATGATAACAGATGATCAAAACCTCTCATGTTCTTAAATTGATTCAAAGTCTCTCTTTCTTGAAGAGTGAAAGCCCAGTCTATAACTCATAAAAACTTCCATGTTCTCCACGATATTTCTGAACTCCTTTTTTCCTCATATTAAGTTTCCACTAAGTCACCTCCTATTGTGTGCTAAGTACTGTGCACTCCTCCTTATAGAAAGAGGTTCAATCAGAACCTTTCCTACCTGGAATCACCCTATCCCACGTGAATTGCATAAAATCTTTCCAATATGTCCAAAGTCCATCTGGAAAACTCCTTTCTCTTTCATGTCTTGTCTGATGACAATAATCAAAACTGCCATCTTCCTTCTCCACGATTCCACAGCATCTTGTAGATGCCTCCATTAAAGCGCTCTGCAGAGTATGTATTACATTAGTTCTTTCCCCATCATTCATTTTTTTAAGAAAGTTATTATTTATTCCTTTCACTCAGCACACCCAGTTGTTAAAAACATTTTCTTCCTTTTAACTGAACTAAAGTCAGCTGTCTCTTATTTTTATTAATCTAAATTAGGAATATCAAAGCTTAGATATGCTAAATAACTTAATCGGGATTTCTTGGTCATTTGGTTCCAAAGTTAGTTCTCCGTAACACCCAGTCTCCTATGCGACCCACAGTGAGATAACAATAAACACTAACACTGCCAGAGGACATGCCACATGTCAGGGACCATACCAATTATCTTCACATGTGTTGTTCAGTTCTCACAACAACTCTATTGGTGTCTCTATTTTACAATGCATAAACTGAAGCATAGAAATGTTTAATTAGTGGCCCAAGACCATGCAGCTAATATAACAGAGAGGCAGAATTAAATACAGCAGCTTGGTACCAAATTCTTAACGTTCTCTATGGGATTTGTATTTTAAAAGAGCACAGCAGAAAGAGTCACTTCAAAGAAGGTCTCTCTAATGGTAGAGTTTAAACACTTGTGCCCCCTGGGTGGGAGGGAGAAAGACCTCCCCTGGAGCCCTTCAAATTACACCACAGATACACCTCCTTGCTTTATATTAACAGCTTGCCTTGGAGGAATACGTGTATTCCAGTGAGTTCAGACTTTAATACTGCCCACATTTAATTTATGTTCCTCTATAAAAGTCAACATGAGTTTCTGACTATAAATTTGTCATGCCTTACTAATGAACTAAATTGTGTTTTCTGTCAGTGTTCCATTTAAATAGATATGACCTCATTCATTAGGACATAATGTATTTACAGCTGTAAGAAATGTACATGGGTTTCAAAAACTTCCTTTGGCTTCTCAAAAAGCCAAAGGAAGAGTGGGTTGAAGAGTTGATAAAGATGTGTGGGAAAAAGGAAAAAAAAAATTAAGGATGATTTGATTTCATTTAACTTCTACTATAAAATAATTTCTTAAATACATCATTTACAACTGTTACTTCCTCATTTGCAGACCTTTAATTTTCTGCATTAAGTGCATCATCAGTTTCACAGCCCTTCCTCATATGCTAAATTTTTTTACAGAGCTAGCTCAAACTTATCCTTCTAAACAGAATTCCCATTTAGACATCTTACGTTCATTTACTAATTCACTTATTCCCCATGTTTGCTGAGTGTCCATTATGCTTCAGGCACTGTTCTAGATGCTGAAGATGGTTGAAGTGGTGAATACAACAAAGTACCTCCCCACACTGCACCTGTATTTTAGTGGAAGAAAGAAGTAAATAAAAGGCAATTTTTGTGTTTGATATATACAATACCTATAAAGCAACAATTCTCAAAATTTTGGTCTCAAGACCCATTTTCATCCTTAAAAATTATTATATACATCCTTGTTTTGGGTCTATGTTTGGTGATATTTACCATAACAGAAATTAAAATTGAAAAAGTTATAATGTGGATTAAGAACAACCATAAAGCCCATTGCATATTAATGCTAGTAATGTGATTTTATGAAAATAACTATATTTTCAAAGCAAAAGTTTAATGAGAAGAGTCGTGGTGTTTTACATGTTTTTTCAGATCTCTCTGGTTTAATTGAAGGGAGCAGAATTTTCATATCTGCTTCTGCATTCAGTCTGTTACAGTATCACCTGTCACGGCTTCTAGAAAATTCCACTATTCAATCATGAAAGAATGTAAGTGAAAAAACAAAGCAAAAACAACGCCTCTTACTACTACAATGGAACTAGTTTTTACTTTGTGGGCCCTCTTGAAAGGATCATGGGGGTCTCCAGGGATCCCCAGACCACACTTTTGAGAACCAGTGGAAGACAAGAAGGAAACAAAGGGCAAGGGGTCGGGTAACAATCTTAGACAGGAGTCAGGAAATACTGCTCTAAGGCAGTGAACGTCTTGCTGAGGTCTGAAGAATGAGAAGGACCCCAAGCAACCGTAGACAGAGAAAAGAAGAAGCAAGAAGGACCCAGAGTATGGAAGAGATCAAAAATGTTAATAATGTGAAAGGAAGCCACTGTGGTAAGAATGCTGTGAGCAGGAGAAAGTGTAGTATGAACTGAGGTTGAGGAGCAAGGCAGAGCCAGGCTGAACAGAGCAGAGGTCAGAAACCAGTGGCCTGTGGTTCTGATCTAGACATCTGTCTTACAGATGTATTTTGTCTGCACAGTGCTTTATTTTTTTCTTTCTTTTTCTTCCACTATTCTTATTGAGCCAAATATTTTCAAAAGGGGATTTCACATAAAAATCTGAATTTCTGGATGCTTTTAAATGGATCAGGATACCAAGCAAAAGAAAAGCTACTTCTACATGGGGCAGCTGAAGTGGAGTAGAACTTAATATAGCATTTGAGGAAGCCACAGGCTCCACCACTCCTCATGGCTTCTTCAAGACTGATGTCCTCCCCAGTGCTATCTGTTCCGGCCTGATTCACTGTTTAAAGTCACCGTTCTCTTCCCACACACACACTCTATGTGTGAGACTTCTCAGCAAGGACTCATTTTGCAGCATTTGGTTCTTGATTCTCTGTAAAGTATAAAATTATTGAATTGCAGTATACAGGGAGAAACACTTTCTCATTTGTTTTAAAAAGACAACCAGTTGTTTTGTGGAAAGTAGATCATAAGGGGCAAGAGCAGAAGTTTCAATGGAATGTTCACCAGTCTCCACCCCTTTCAGCTCTCAAGTGCACAAGTGCATCATGAATTTGGTCTTTGCTTTTGCCTTTCCCAATGATAAAGCCCTTCCTGCCACCTACACCTTACTTTACCTTTTCTTCCTCCCAGATCCACCTCAGAGCCCCTTTCTCAGATGGAGATGTTGTGGGAGGTATCCTTAAACGACAACTGCCACTCTGAGACTCTTATGCTACTCCTTGTTTACACTAAGAATTTATAATCCATCATTTTAGTTTTTCACAGTATGAGTAATTTCAACAATTAGACTGCAAATTCCTTAAGGGCCTGTCTACTGCTTCTACTAGTTAGAACGGACTACTCCGACCAACCCCTACAAGAAAAAGTCACAACTAGCAGTTACAGTTCCTCAGGTATTTTTCTCACACTGTTTAGGCTCTCACCATCTCTTACTTGGTGGTTGATTGATACAATAGGCAAACCTTTGAGAAACGACCAGAATTATACCTACACCGTATGCAGTTGCTTTTACTATAGATGTATCACCTTGTTCTATGCATTATTTAAAATGCTGTGTGCAAGTTACTTCTCTATCTTCATCTGTAAAATGAAGTTATAAGAAACAACACTTTTCTCATGGGCTATTGTGAAGATTAAATGAGATAATACATACATAGTGTTCAGATTTTGTTAACTATGATTAGCAGTATGACTTTTAGATGTCTGTTTTCACGTGCAAGAGAAATGTCTGTGCCATTTATAAATCAGAAAAAGACGTGACATTTGTATAAAGTCCCCCCCCAACCCCACTAAAAGGCTCATGAAAGCATATCTGTTTGGGGATATTAATTTTTTACTAATAAAAAGCATTTTCAGCATCCTTAGTATATGTACATTTATACACACACACACACAATGCAGAAAATGTAAGAAACTTGGGTTCAGTCCCTGTGTCAGGAAGATCTCCTGGAGGAGGGCAAGGCAACCCACTCCAGTATTCCTTCTTGAGGCTCCAAGGAGAGCCTCTCAGGCTATGGTCCACAGAGTTGCAGAGTCAGACACAACTGAAATGACTCAGCATATATATATATATATATATATAAAACTTAAAGGCATTGTTCTGGGGAGAAATTTATGAGTAATCAATTCATATATTAATAATTTCTCTAATGATCTATTTTTTAGTATCTTTGGAATTTGAGATTATCTTTCATTATGTTTTCAGTATCAAGCCCCATAATCTTCATAGGTACTACTATGCTACACAGGTAGATTGAGCATTTTAAAGAAACATACAAGGCAGAATACAGAGAAGTCAAATGATTAAGAGCAAGGACTCTGAAACTAGATGTCTTGGCTAGGGCCCTTGATCTACTGCTGGTTTTGTGTCATAAATGAATTCTCTGTGCCTTATTCACCACCTATAAATTGGAGCTAATGATAATATCTAACTTCTAGGGTTGTTTTAAAGATTAAATTAAATGAGTAATTTACAATGTATGTCTTAAAACATAACAAAGCGTTATCAAGTTATTTAGCAAACAATGTAAATATAATTGATATTGCTTTTCAATCATTAATAGCATTTTTTCAAAACTCTTTTGAGCTCTTCAGCTCCTTTTACAATATAAATAAAAGCCACTCTGATAATATTTAAATTAGGTCACACAGGAAATTGATAATATTTTTTTCAATTTTCTTGTCAGTTTGATTTGTCACATGAAAAATACTTATTCTCAAGCTGCGTGAAAACACTTGTCAGTAAAAGGAAAGTGCTACTGGTTTCAAAAAGCTCCCATTTCTTTGCTCTTTCCTTCACTGCATTGCTTCCAGCAGTTTCTGGGGAACTGCTTTCAGGGTCACGCCAAACTGGACCCAAGAGATTGCAATAATTACATCCCAGTGGTGTTGACATTCAGCTTTGTCCCACAAGCTGCTTAAGACAGGCAGGGCGCCATCTGTCATGTTAGAGGGCCACTAGCTAGCTGTAAGTTGTGGAGATTACATTTCTCATATATAACAGTTTGCTTCTGTGCCAACCCCGTAAAGTTCGAAGCAATTATAGTTATCCTGGAAAAAGATAATGGTAAGATTATGAATATATGTTGGTCATATACACTACAAAATTTAAGCATAATATCACAGGAAATGTGTAAATTATTCTTAATGATAAACTTTCTTTGCAGAGGCTACCATATATTTTTAACAACTGTTCTAGTTTATTATGCATTCCCAGTTATAATATTTGTTAGTCATGTCCTACTGAATTTTTTTTTTTTCAAATTTGGAATGTTTTGCCTAGTTCTCCTACAACTGTTAAGTTCTTTGTATCCTGAGAGTCTTTAACTTTGGCAGAAACACTTTCCTTGATACTAAATGATTATTATTTTTAAAATTCCTTTAAAGAGTGATCTAAAGTGTGATTTTAATTACCACATACTCCCCCATCTAATCTTATCTCAATGTTATCTTTGGCCATTGGTGATAATGGCCACTGATGTTTCAAACAGTATTTTTACTACATTTCTCTTTAAATACACTTATTTGTTGACAGATGGAACTAAAATATATATATATACATATATATGTATATATATATATATACACATTGCTTTTTCCCTCTTTTCTTAAAATTAAATTTCATTTTTACAGTTTTAGAATTATATACTTTAAATAACTCCCCATCCTAGCCTTTTGTTCTGCATTAAGAAAACAGATTTAACTAAGTATTTTGTATTTAAAATTTTTTGTCCAAATTAACTCAAGGACATTGGAATGTAAAATATAGTTTATGACATGTGAGATTGGATGTAGTGCAACTGGAAGCAATATGACTCAAAAAACGCAAAGCTTTTCTCAATAGATCTGATGTAATGAATTATCACTAAAAGTGGAATTATTTCTTTCAACCTAAATCACACTTTTGCTTTTGCAATGACAAGGTTAAAATTTATACATTATTTGTTCAAATTTAATAACTTTTGATGATTGGAGTCACTTCCATTAATGTGAATTTTATTTTCATGATGGAATTTATTGTATCTGTTTCAAGTTTTATAGAATAAAAATATAATTTCACAAAAATTTATATTGGGACACAGGTAATTTAGGAAGTTTTGTGTTATAAACTATAAAAATCAAAGTAATTGATCATATAGGGGCAGTGAAAAAGGAATTAAGAGTAGTGCTCAAAGAGAATATATTCTGTATGATACTATAGTGATGGATATTTGTCATTATATACTTATCCAAACCCACAGAATAATGTAAACTACGGACTTTGGGTGATAATATTGTGTCATAGTAGGTTTACTCGTTGTAATAAATATACCTCCCTGGTGGGGGTATTAATAATGAGGAAGGCTGTGCATGCGGAAGAGTATATAGAACCTGACTGTCAATTCTCCTATGAATTTAAAATTGCTCTTAAAAATGGTGCTCAGGTTCTTAGCTTGGACACTGGAGTATTTAGGGCTGCCATTCACTAAATATAGGGCAAAGAAGAGAAAGATGTTTGGAAGATGTTTGGAGTTTGTCATCTTGAATTTGAGGGTGCCTATGGGATATGGTTTTTCACACTGGTGTCTAGGACACAGTTCTACATAACTGTGGAGAGACCTCAACTGGAGATACATCTGGGAAGGATGATACCATGAAGATACTGATGGAAGTTTTGCCAGGAGTTGAGATTGTCCAGAGTGTGGAAGGTGGCCCTACAGACACTGGTATTTAGGAAGTGGGTACAAAGGAGGGATTTCAAAGATTAGAAATAAGTTGCCTTAAAGGTAGAAAATAACTTGAAAGAATATTGTCATTGAAGCCAAAGGAAAGAATATTTTCAAGGAGAAATGGGGTCCATTGCCTTGAATGTTACAAAGAGATCAAACCAGAAAAAGAATGAAAAGAACACTAACATAGCAGTAAAGAGGCAGGAGACTCATCGGTGAGGTAAGAGGGGAAGAATCCCAACTGCAGAGGCCTGAAGATGAAAGGGGAGGGTGTGATGTGCAAATAGCAAACACAGAAATGCACATAAAGAGCTTGGTGGTGAACAGGAGAAAACAGACACTGCTAGAAAACTGGACCTACAAAGAAATAGCTTAATGACTGGAGACATCTGAGCATGTATTAATGGAAAAGGTCATTTAAGCAGGATTTGTTGGGGGACTTCCCAGGAGGTCCAGTGGTTAACATTTCACCTTCCAATGCTGGGGGTACAGGTTTGATCCTTGGTTGGGGAGTTAAGATCCCATGGGAATTGCAGATAAAAGTCAAAATGTAAAACAGAAACAATACTACAAGAAATTGAATGAAGATTTTTTTTTTAAAAAAGGTCCATATAAAAAATCTATATAAAAAAACAGAATTTGTTCGATACAAGGGACAAAAAGTGACAGAACAAAATCCCTTCACAGACAAAGGCTGTAGAATTTCAAAGCACAGGGAATCTAATAGTACTAGAAAGAGTAGAAAGCACTTGATTCTTTTCAGTCAGGGGGCAAGAGACAGAGATATAAAGGCAGCAAGACTGCATCCTCCTGATAATGCTCACAGGATGCTGCAGAAAGACGGGGAGGTCAAGGTGCACAGATTCCAAACACATATAACACTCTTTCAGGACATGTATTAAATTATTCATGAAATTTTATAAACCACAAATATATGCATTTATTTGTGAATATTTATTTATATACATAAATATAATTGGTCCTAGAGAAGTTTTCCTTCTAGTCATCCACCCATCCATCTAGTCTTGTGTGCATGTATGTGTATGCACTTTACTTTCACCACCAGACACATCCATACCTGGGATTTGCTTCCACTTTGGCTCAGCCGCTTCACGCCTTTCGGAGCTATTCCTTTGCTCTTCTCCAGTACCACATTGGGCACCTTCTGACCTGGGGAGTTCATCATTCAGTATCTTACCTTTTTGTCTTTTCATACTATTCATGGAGTTCTCAAGGTTAGAATGTTGAACTGGTTTTGCCATTCCACTGGTTTGCCAGTGGACCACGTTTTGTCAGAACTCTCCACCACGACCCATTCATCTTGGATGGCCCTATACTGCATGGCTTATAGTTTCATTCACTTAGACAAGGTTGTGATCCATGTGATCAGTTACTTAGTTTTCTGTGATTGTGGTTTTCATTCTGTCTGCCCTCTGATGGATGAAGATAAGAGGCTTGTGGAAGCTTCCTGATGGTAGAGACTGGCTATGGGGTAAAGTAGGTCTTGCTCTGGTGGGCAAGACAATGCTCTGTAAATCTTTAATCCAATTTTCTGCTGATCAGTGGGGATGTGTTCCCTCCCTTTAGTTTGGCCTGAGGTGAGTTACCCAAAGAAAGGTAATGCCAAAGAATGTTCAAACTACTGCACAATTGTACCTACTTCACAGGCTAGTACACTAATACTCAAAATTCTCCAAGCTAGGCTTCAACAGTACTTGAAGTGAGAAATTCCAGATGTTCAAGCTGGATTTAGAAAAGACAGTGGAACCAGAGATCAAATTGCTAACATCCATTCAATCATAGAAAAAGCAAGAGAATTCCAGAAAAACCTCTACCTCTGCTTCATCAACTATGCTAAAGCTTTTGACAGTGTGGATGACAACAAACTGTGGAAAATTCAAGAGATGGGACTACCACACTACCTGACCTGCCTCCCGAGAAACCTGTATGCAGGTCAAGAATAGTTAGAACCGGACATGGAACAAAGGACTGGTTGCAGACTGGGAAAGGAGTACGTCAAGGCTATATATTGTCACCTTGCTTATTTAACTTACATGCAGAGTATATCATGTGCAATGCCGGACTAGATGAAGCACAAGCTGGAATCAAGATTGCTGGGAAAAATATCAACCTCAGATATGAAGATGACACCACTCACATGGTACAACGCAAAGAGGAACTAAAGAGCCTCTTGATTAAGGTGAAAGGGGAGAATGAAAAGCTGGCTTAAAACTCACTATTCAAAAAATTAAGATCATGGCATCCGGCCCCATCACTTCATGGCAAATAGATGGGGAAACAATGGAAACAGTAACTGACTTTCTTTTCTTGGGCTCCAAAATCACTGTAGATGGTGACTGCAGCCATGAAATTAAAAGACGCCTGCTCCTTGAAAGGAAAGTTATGATAAACCTACACAGCGTATTAAAAAGCAGAGACATTACTTTGCTGACAAAGGTCCATCTAGTCAAAGCTATGGTTTTTCCAGTAGTCCTGTATACATGTGAGAGTTGGACCATAATGAAGGCTGAGCACCAAAGAACTGACGCTTTCAAACTGAGGTGTTGGAGAAGACTCTTGAGAATCCCTTGGACTGCAAGGAGATCCAATCAGTCAATCCTAAATGAAATCAGTCCTGAATATTCATTGGAAGGACTGATGCTGAAGGTGAAGCTCCAATACTTTGGCCACCTGATGCAGAGAGAGCTGAGTCATTGGAAAAGACCCTGATGCTGGGAAAGAGTGAAGGCAGGAGGACAAGGGGATGACAGAGGACGAGATGGTTGGATGGCATCACTGACTCAATGGACATGAGTTTGAGCAAGCTCTGGGAGATAGTGAAGGACAGGGAAGCCTGGCATGCTGCAGTCCATGGGGTCACAAAGAGTCGGACATGACTGAATGACTGAACAACAACAAATGTGTATGCACATGTGTGCATTCCCTAAAGCCACACTAGCATGGAGTATGAATATAAGAATAAGAGAAGACAAATCATGAAGAGATTAGCTGGTGTTTAAAATGAATTTGGACACAGTACCAAACTTAATTCCAGATAACCTTGAGCCAAGAGAATGAAAGATTTTCTCTATCCAGTTTTCAGAAAATCCAGCACTCTTCTCTGAAAGGCAGTCAGCATGGTACTGTCTTAAAGGTATCTGCATCAACCTGTCCCTTCAAGGCATTTTTACTTTGAGGTGGCTCAGCTGATAAAGACTCTGCCTGCCCATGCAGGAGATGCAAGAGATATGGGTTTGATCCGTGGATTGGGAAGATCCCTCGAGAAGGATATGGCAACCCACTCCAGGATGTATTGCCTGGAAAATTCCATAGACAGAGAAGCCTGGTGTCTACAGTCCATTGGGTCTCAAGGAATCGGACATTTCTGAGCACACAAGCACGCATGCACATCACACTCTCTCTCACTCTGCTTCAGTCACACTGGCCTTCTTCTTAGCATATTGCAGGAGTGCTCACTCACACCATTGGACCTTTACTCTGGCTCTTTTCCTCTGTCTGGAATGCTCTTCCCACAGATATTCCCTTGGTTATCCCACATCTTCTTCAAGTCTCTGTAAATCTCACAGTGTGAAAGAGGCCTATCCTGACTACCATTTTAAAACTGCCACCTGACCTCCCCCATCTCTGCAAAACACCATTAACCTTTCCTTTTTTCTTTTACATAGTACTTACTACTGTCTAAAATACTAATTTACTTATTTGTCCTTTTTTTTTTTTTTTTAATCTGTCCCCTTCCACAATAACATAAGGTCCACAACAGAAGGGGGATCTGTTGTGTTCACTGATGTGTTCTAAGTGGATAATAGCGCTAAATAATACATACTTGTTAATTAAATGAATGGATTTGAATGATGCCCTGGAGATTCACTATGTTTAAAAATCACAGTGGTTGCTTATCTTAGAAATACCTGCTACATAACTGACTGAAATCTTTCAAGAGATCTGTGCGTTTTAGGTTTTTGAAATGTTCACTCTTATCTCCATTTAAAACAATAACCTTACCCAAATGTAGACCATACTACAGTAGGAAATAAATCAGCATGTCCCTTGCATTGGAAATATTCAATAATAGTCATTCTTATGCAATTGTAACTTTTTAATTTGTTTGCTGTGATGTACAGTGGTGCTTCTTTAAAGAATGATCTTCTACCAAAAAGTTTTAAGCCTGTTATTTTTTATTGCCTGGGGACATACAGACACACAAGAGTCTCAAGTTTATCAATCATTTTACCCAAGAACTCATTAAGACCAACACTATTATTCTTCCAAAAGAAACTCAAATGTTATTCTATCTATAGTTCTTAGCTAATCTTGTGTCATTTTTATTAAAAAACAACCAGTATGATGTGGTTTATGATGTTGATTTTTAACATTAATGTAGCAGCACTAGCTTCCAAGAAAACAGATTAAAAACTTTCTCTGAGTACACTCTGAGTTTTACACATTGCTTACAAGAAATAATGGACAAGTTATAGCACCATTGGAAGAGTTCGGCATGTGTAATTGATTAGGAAACAGAATGCTACGATTGCTATTACATTCTCCCAGAGCTGATCTTTTGTAGTATGAAAAAATCAAACCTCTCTTACATGTGGTATTTATCTTAGTAATCATGGAAAGAATTATCTGCATCTACAATTGGTTTCATAACAGCAGCAGGAGCAGCAGCAGTGAGTTGAAATAAAGTTAGAGAACTGGACTCATATTGTTCCCTGTGGAGATGGCCAATGAAGAGGACTAAAGACTTCTGATTAACCAGCGCACTGCGTCCTGTTCTAATGGGCAGGGCCTTGCTCAGTAAATCTTTAATCCAGTTTTCTATGGATGGGCGGGGCTGTGTTCCTGCCCTGTTTTTCGACCTGAGGCCAAACTACGGTGGAGGTAATGAAGATAATGGCGACCTCCTTCAGAAGGTCCCGTGCACGCACTGCCGCGCTCAGCGCCCCCGACCCTGCCGCTGGAGACTCCTGGACACTCACAGGCGAGTTTGGGTCAGTCTCCTGTGGGGTCACAGCTCCTTTTTCCTGGGTCCTGGTGTGCCCAAGGTTTTGTTTGTGTCCTCCAAGAGACTGTTTCCCCAGTCATGTGTAAGTTCCGTAATTAAATCCCAACGGCCTCCAAAGTCAAATTCCCTGGGGGTTCAGTCCCTTTGCCAGATCCCCAGGTTGGGATATCTGTTGTAGGTCCCAGAATTTTCTTAACAGTGAAAGAATTTATTTGGTTTAATTCTTCTGCAGTTTGTGGGTCTACTGCTTCACGGCTCTATGGTGGGGTTAATGGCGACCTCCTCCAAGAGGGCTTATGCCACACACTGTGTGACCCAGGTCTACTGCACCCAGAGGCCCTGCCCGTGAGGTAGGCCACTGATGACCTGTACCTTCGGAGACACTCAAACACTCAAAGGCAGATCTGACACAGTCTATACAGGGTCTCTGGGTCCTGGTGCATATTAGGTTTTCTTTGAGCCCTCCAAGAATCTCTGACGGGTATGGGGTTTCATTCTAAAGGCAATTTTGCCCCTCCTAAGGTCTTGCTGGGCATGGCCTCACCCATCAGAACAAGACCCAGTATCCTCCACAGTCACTCTCTCCCATCAGGAATCTTTCACAAGCCTCTTATCCTTATCTTTCACAGGGCAGACAGAATGAAAACCACAATCACAGAAAACTAATCAAACTGATCACATGGACCACAGCCTTATCTAACTCAATGAAACTATGAGCCATGCCGTGTAGGGCCACCCAAGTTGGATGGGTCATGGTGGAGAGTTCTGACAAAACATGGTCCACTGGAGGAGGGAATGGAAAACCACTTCAGTATTCTTATCTTGAGAACCCCATGAACAGTATGAAAAGGCAAAAAGACATGATACCGAAAGATGAACTCCCCAGGTCGGTAGGTGCCCAATATGCTACTAGAGAAAAGTGGAGAGATAACTCCAGAAACAATGAAGAAATGGAGCCAAAGTGAAAACAACACTCAGTTGTGAATGTGCCTTGTGATGGGAGTAAGTCCAATGATGTAAAAAACAATATTAGGAACCTGGAATGTAGGTCCATGAATCAAAGAAAATTCAAAGTGGTCAAACAGGAGATGGAAAGAGTGAACATCGACATTTTAGGAATCAGTGGACTAAAATGTACTGGAATGGGTGAATTTAACTCAGATGACCATTATATCTACTATTGTGGGCAAGAATCTCTTAGAAGAAATGGAGGAGCCCTCATTGTCAACAAAAGAGTTCAAAATGCTGTACTTGGGTGCAATCTCAAAAACAATAGAATGATCCCTGTTCATTTCCAAGGCAAACCATTCAATATCACAGTAAACCAAGTCTATGCACTGACCAGTAATGTTGAAGAAGCTAAAGCCGAATGGTTCTATGAAGACCTACAAGACCTTCTAGAACTAAAACCCCAAAAAAGATGTCCTTTTCATCATAGGGGACTGGAATGCAAAAATAGGAAGTCAAGAGATACATGGAGTCACAGGCAAGTTTGGCCTTGGAGTACAAAATGAAGCAGGGCAAAAGCTAACAGAGTTTTGCCAAGAGAACGCACTGGTCACAGCAAACACCATCTTCCAACAACACAAGAGAAGACTCTACACAGGGACATCACCAGATGTTCAATACCGAAAATCGGATTGATTATGTTCAATGCAGCCAAAGATGGAAAAGCTCTATACAGTCAGCAAAAACAAGACTGGAGGCTGACTGTGGCTCAGATCATGAACTCATTATTGAAAAATTCAGACTAAAACTGAGGAAAGTGGGGTAAACCACTAGACCTTTCAGGTATGAGCTAAATCAAATCCCTTACAATTATATAGTAGAAGTGACAAATAGATTCAAGAGATTAGATATAACAGAGTGCCTGAAGAACTATGGACAGGGGCTTTTGAAACTGTACAGGAGGCAGTGATCAAGACCATTCCCAAGAAAAAGAAATGCAAAAAGGGTAAATGGTCGTCTGATGAGGCCTTACAAATAGCTGAGAAAAGAAGAGAAGCGAAAGGCAAAGCAGAAAAGGAAAGACATACCCATTTGAATGCAGAGTTCCAAAGAATAGCAAGGAGAGATGAGAAAGCCTTCCTCAGTAATAAATGCAACAAAATAGAGGAAAACAACAGAATGGGAAAGACTAGACATGTCTTCAAGAAAATTTGAGATATCAAGGGTACATTTTATGCAAAGATGAGCACAATAAAGGACAGAAATGGTATGGACCTAACAGAAACATAAGTTATTAAGAAGAGGTGGCAAGAATACATAGAAGACCTATACAAAAAAGATATTCATGATGCAGAGAACCACAAAGGTGTGATCACTCACCTGAACCAGACTTCCTGGAATGAGAAGTCAAGTGGGCCTTAGGAAGCATCAAAATGCTCCACAAACAAACCTAGTGGAGGTGACGGAATTCTAATTGAGCTATTTCAAATCCTAAAACATGATGCTGCTACAGAGTTGCACTCAATATGCCAGCAAATTTGGAAGACTCAGCAGTGGCCACACGACTGGAAAAGGTCAGTTTTCATTCCAATCCCAAAGAAAGGCAATGCCAAACAATGCTCAAACTACCACACAACTGCATTCATCTTCCACGCTAGGAAAGTAATGCTCAAAATTCTCCAAGCCAGGCTTCAACAGTACATGAACTGTGTACTTCCAGAAGTTCAAGTTGGATTTAGAAAAGGCAGAGGAACCAGAGATAAAATCGCCAACATTCGATGGATCATCAAAAAAGCAGGAGAGTTCCGGAAAAACATCTACTTCTGCTTTACTGACTATGTCAAAGCCTTTGACTGTGTGGATCACAACAAACTGTGGAAAATTCTTAAAGAGATGGGAATACCAGACAATCTTAATCTGCCTCCTGAGAAATCTGTATGCAGATCAGGAAGCAACAGTTAGAACTGGACATGGAACAACAGACTGGTTGCAAATTGGGAAAGGAGTTCATCAAGGCTGTATATTGTCACCCTGCTTATTTAACTTATATGCAGAGTATATCAAGCGAAATGCCAGGCTGGATGAAGCACAAGCTGAAATCAAGGTTGCCGGGAGAAATATCAATAACCTTAGATGTGCAGATGACACCACCCTTATGGCAGAAAGTGAAGAAGAACTAAAGAGCCTCTTGATGAAAGTGAAAGAGGAGAGTGAAAAAGTTGCCTTAAAATTCAACATTCAAAAAACTAAGATCATGGCATCTGGTCCCATCCCCTTACGGCAAACAGGGAAACAATGCAAACAGTGAGAAACTTTATTTTGGCGGGGGCTCCAAAATCACTGAAGTCATGAAATTAAAAGACACTTTCTCCTTGGAAGAAAAGCTATGACCAACTTAGAAGCATATTAAAAAAGCAGAGACATTACTTTACTAACAAATGTCCATCTAGTCAAAGCTATGGTTTTTCCAGTAGTCTTGTATGAATGTGAGAGTTGGAGTACAAAGAAAGCTGAGTGCTGAAGTACTGATTCTTCTGAACTATTTTGTTGGAGAAGACTCTTGAGGATCCCTTGGACTGCAAGGAGATCAAACCAGTCAATCCTAAAGGAAATCAGTTCTGAATATTCAGTGGAAGGACTGATCCTGAAGCTGTAATTCCAATACTTTGGCCACCTGAATTGAAGAACTGACTCATTGGAAAAGACTCTGATGCTGGGAAAGATTGAAGGCAGGAACCAAGGGGACGACAGAGGATGTGATGGTTGGATCGCGTCACCGACTTAATGGACCTGAGTTTGAGCAAGCTCCTGGAGTTGGTTACGGACAGCGAAAGCCCCTGGTGTGCTGCAGTCCATGTGATCGCTTAGAGTCGGACATGACTGAGTGACTGAACCGAACTTGAACTGAGATAGTGCGCTACCAGAAAGACAGTGTGAGGAGAAAATGTCAAGCCACATAAAATTTGTAGTGACAAAGAGTGCTGAAAATCATAAAAGGCTGAAAAAGTTTGTCCATAAATGAATACAAATATTGTTTACTGGCTGAAAATAATGAAATAAACTCCTCAGTGATTCTGTTGATTTACTATAATAATAAATATTTCGGAATACATTATATTTAAGTAAAACCTAAATCTAGCTGTAAGAGGGAAAAATTATAGCATACAGAAACTTTGGGTACCTAGGAAGTGACTGTTTTCTTTTAAATGTCCTGATCGTTTTTTAAATTTGCTGTGATCATGTGAAAAAGAACCACATTCACAGTTGACGTTAGTCATTGTAAGTGATTGTATACGTTACTACGTCTAGTTCCCCAAACACTATGATTCAAAACTGTAAGGCTTAGGTCACTAAAATGTTCCTATCCCATCTCAAATAATCTCAATATATGAAATGAGATGTGTTAGTCATGTCTGTGAACACAGTCCTCATTTACTGGGAAGTATTTTCATGGCCTAAACTGCAATATGCCTTCTAGTATTTTTATTTTCTCATAGGCTAGACTGTAACAAGAACTTGAATCACTGTATAGCACTGAGTAAAATCTCAAAATACATTCTGGAATTTTTAGGAAATGCACTTTTTTCCCTGGTATTTGACACTGTCAACTGTGTCTCATATAATTTACATATTTGCTGAAACGTGAGCATATGAAGAAAAACCATTTAACAGAGCTCCTGAAATAGTAAGTATTCATCGAACATTTGGTGATTTGTTAAGCGCTAATGTCAATGAAACATTTCATCTCCAACCAGCACATTAGAAGCCAGATTAGTACTGGCTTCTCCCTTGAGGAGTCACGATTACCTCATGTCTCACTTCAAACAATTTATTTTTCTTGTATGCATGGCTGGGTTCAAGAGTTCTTTCCTTGTTTTAATTGGATATGGTCTTTGTTCCCTTTTCTTGGTGTAAGTCCTATAATACAGTAAAGACATCCAATAGAATTCTTTGAGAGTTCTCTGGAAAACTTTTATATACAAATGTTTAAGTTGGACAGTTTCCACATAAAAATGGATCTACACATATGAAAATTTTAAAAAGAAAAAGATCCTGAATGGAAGGCTCATATCAATAAGTGAAATGCATTTAAACTCATTTTTGAAAAAGGAGGAATGACAGTAAACACACTTGAAATAAAAGAATGAGGATTCCATGATACTGGGCATTCAGAAAACAAGAAGTTCTCTTCCACCAAGTAATGACTTCTCTCATATTTTGCTATTATAATACTTTTTTTTCTTGAGTATTTGCTAATATGCCACAACCTTCCGTATGTACTTCTTTTTATATTTAGCAATCAGTAAAAAAAAAAAAGTACAAATCGCTAATTCGAACATTTAGCCTCTTTCTAAAATTAAAAGGGGCCTATAAAAGTAGATTCTACCTAAGTACATCACAGCAAACACGGAATTTAGAAATTGTTCCAACTCTCAGGGGGCAGAAGTATACACCTTTAACAGCATCCCTTGTTCCAAATTACAAACAGCAGTACTAGGCTGAGAAAGGTCTATGTTTGGACTCTGCCTGACCTGGGGTAGTTTCAAATTGAATCAGAGGTAACGCACTTGGGATATCAAATAAAAGTAATTCTATAATTCAATGGTATAACCTCCTAAGGGGAAAAAAAATTGATTTTATCCTCATTACATGAACTTTTGGGAACAAGACAGCTTATTTCCCCAGTTTGGTTTCTGCATCCTCAGACATAAGGTCACCACTCTCTTTGCAATGGCATTTTGTGTTTTTGTCCTATGACTCATGCATGCTTCTTGCTGCTCCTTCCACCCCGGACACAAATAAAAGCTCACAATTTTTCCTAAGACATGCTTCACAAGCAGCTTTGCAGTGATTCACTGCTCTGTAGCCCTTCACAGTATCAAAGCATATCTTTAAATCATGAGGAAAAGACCCAAGATGTCAACAAAATTACCTCATACCACCATAACCCATAATTTGCAGGAATCATCACTCATCTTTCATTTTCACTTAGTAGCCATTATTTCCTACAAGAAATGTTTCTAGAGTCCACACTAAGTGTTAGGCACTATGACAAATGCAAGGGATTATACCCTAATCTTTAGGGTCGGTCCGTGTCATGGCTACTTTGTGAGCAAAACTGGCATTTCAGTAAAAAACATCTACTATGTTAACGCTCTTCATTTGAATTTTATTAGCTTCAAATTTAAATTTTAATTCATGGGTAGACTTATTTTCCTTTTATAGTCATAAAAAAGTTATAATAAAAAGAAATGTATCCCTAATTTTATATACTGACATATATAAGTAAAATTTCATATATTCGATAAACTTGTTTCCCTTAAAACCTTTGGAAATATTTTAGATATAAGGATCCATTTGAATTTTACAAGTAAGAAGCGCTTTACAGGTAGGAAAATTGAGACTGGTCCAAGATCAAAAGGCTGTTACAGAAAGAATCAAGGTAAATTAACTAACTTTACAAACACGAGAGACATTGTAAGAATATCTGATTTTAAAAAATAACAACTATGCTATAATATGGCAAAGAAATGAATAAAAACCTGTGTTTTTACAGGCTTTTGTATGGACAATTCTATAATGAAGATGAGCAGCAAGTGTCTCCCAGCAATCTAAACAGAAAGCCCTAGCAGAAACTTCAACCTCTGAGCGAAAGTGTTGATAGGAGAACATCAGCAGTCTGTTCTCATACAAATAGTGGAACTTTTTTTCATGGAAGCTTGTGCAAGGTAACCAAGATGTAAACCCTAGCCACATGTTCAGCAGAAATACTGAATTAACTGTTTCATTGTAGCAGAATTTCTTTATGTGTATATTACCACTTTGATGTATACCATAAATTTCTGCTGAAAGGTCACAAGATTGTGTTGAAACATCACAATTCAGGTTGTAATAATATGTTGACTGTAGAGAAAAACTGTGAAATGAACTAGAGAATAATAAACATTAAGGCCAGTGTATGAATTAAAAAACATAGCCTTAGTGCCTGTATAAAAGTCTTCTAAGGAAATCTCTGGTTCCCATGAGGAAGTATATATAAAATAATTTACTGTTGAGTTGAAGTCATTCTTTTTATGAAATCATTTCATTTGCAAGCTTTCATAAGATTACAATATGGTGATAATATTTCACTTTAGAATGAGACAAAGAAGATAATTATTATGATTGAATTTAACTTGTTAGATGTTTTACAACTTGGGATTTTCCCCTCTATATTGTTTCTGAAGCAGACTATTACCTGATCTCTCAAGTATACATAGAATTTCTTTTTATTTTTTTCAGACATTTGGAACATAGATTTTTCCCCTATTTGATCCTTAGATTAATTGCATAAAGAATAACTTTTGCCTTTAAAAGAAAATGGTACATTGGTAAATTCATATAATATTATAATTACTTAACATAAAAACTAACAGCTCTTTGATTATGAGTTTTAAATGCATGAGCAAATTCAAAGTGAGTGTTACATCGATGGAAATTTGTTATGTTTAAAATGTTTTCAGTACTATATCCCAACACAGGTACCTATGAACTCTGACCAACACTCCTGCCTGGCCCTCTTTCTGCCAAAAAAATACTGCATTTACACAGTTGCATGTCTTGCTGCCCCAGTAATTCTGCCTATGCAGTCGTTTAATATAACTGTCTTGTCATGCCTAATAAGACATTAGCTTATACAAACCTGCTGTGCTAAGCATCTATTACAACAACCCTGCTGGTGACATATTGATTTTTTTTTTTTTTAGTTTCAGTTGCTCTCCTTTGAGATTTTAGAGCAGCTGTTCTTTTTTAAGAGCCCATTGAGTCCAGAGCATACTCACATTATCCATTCAAACTAATTCAAAATGAGGGACAGTTAATCACCACTGAATGCATGTCCTGTTGAAGATGCCATCTAACGGTAAATACCAATCAGCAAATTAATTAATTATAGCTTTGTGGAGAAGGAAATGGCAAGCCACTCCAGTATTCTTGCTTGGGAAATCCCCTGGACAGAGGAGCCTGGTGGGATAGGGTTGCAAAAAGAGTCAGATCAGACTTAGTGATTAAACAACAGAGAGAGACAGAGACCGAGGCAGACAGGGGCCGAGGGCCATGTGTGGGGGCACCCCCCGGATCACAGGAGGCACCCCTGTCTGGCATCTGCATTGGCCTGATGGCTGACGGGCCTTAGAAGGCCACTGGCGGGGGTCTGCTGCTGAGCTCAGAAGTATACCTGGCATCACCCCAGTGAGGGGGTCCACAGGAGGTGATCGGGCTCTCCCCCTGCCCCATGCCTGCCCAGGACCTCGTGTTGGTTTCCAGCTGCGGCAGTGAACCATTCAAGCAGGAAAAAAAAAAAATATAGCTTTGCACATATTGTCTATTTTTTTTTCACTTTTGTGAGTTTATTTCTAACAGCTGGTAAAGTGTTTCTAAGTTGGCATTTCTGCAATAAACTTATACTGTATATGCAATATGTATTGATATGTCCACATATTTAAGAAAAAAGGCTCAGCTGAGTGTGTTAATACTTACAGTCAGAAATTAAACTTCTTAAAGGATTACTTGCATTCTCAGGCTTTCCCTTTGCAAACAACTTTTAGAAAGTGCTTGGTGAGCAAAGATTCAGAATTCTAGGAGTTAGTTAAATGTAATATGTTAAAATTTATTGAGCCAGCTTTGTGCTAAAAAGTCACCAGAATTCAGTCTAGCTTTTAATGCTGAAAATATAGTTGAATTTATGTAAGTATTTAAAAATTTCACTTAGTATTTCCTTATAACAAGACCAATAAGAAAGTTAGAATATTTCTAGGTAACAAATATTGATGGATTTTTCTCTCATTCCAACATTGACCACTAGGGTTTTTATTCAATAATAGGTTATGTTAATAAAACAATGGCATGCATTGTCATTCACTCAGTGTTTAGTTTATACTCAGAGTTACTAGATAGTTAAATTAACTGTCCCATGAAAAGGTTTATATTTTAATGGAGCTATGTAATTGTGTAGAGCATATACAATTTAAAGCATAATATATCAAGTAAATTTACATTTTCACCTGAAATATTTATTTAAATTTATTTAAATACTTAAAATATTTATTTATAGTAACCAAAGTTTTAAATGGACAGAGGTATTGAATATCTAAACAGATTGAACCTAGCAATTTTTAGTTGGTGCCCAAATAATTATTTCAATTTGGTATAAGAGAAACAGACAAGTTGAATAACTAATGTTAATAAATAGAAAAGAGTGACCCTCTGACATTTTATAACTGAGTTTTTGAGTGTCTCTCACTAAAGTTCTACCTTCAGGAAATATACTTAATTTATAATAAGCAGAAGGATTAAATCAATGGTTCAACTCCCTAAACCAAGATTAAATGGATGAATCAAATCACCAAATCAAAGCACTGGTAGTATGTCTAACAAATTACGGTAATGAAAACTATAGTAGCCTTGAGGCAAAGGTTAGATTATTATTTTCAATCTTCTAAACCAGTTATTGAGATGCTGGTTACAGGTTTCACACTTCTGAGTTAATTATAACTCAGATTTGAAAGCACTGCCTATCTGAAGTATAAAGAGTAACTGAGATTGTATTTCATGCAATTGCGTATCTATCGTGGAAAATAACCTTAAGACTCCAAAGATATTCTCTATAGAATCTCTATAGAATCAAAGATCTCTCTCTAGAAATATTAAAATATTTAACATACTCCAGTATAGAAGCTTTAAGAATATTGATTTTTATGTCATCTTAGATATTCCAAAGCCTATAATATGAATTTTAGTTCATCAATAGTAAATAGTCTATATACAGAATGTAGTTTGGAGGACAATAATGTAGACTAATACTATTTGTCTAAAGAAGACTCTACAGGTTTTATAAATGAATTTATACATTATAACATGAACTAAACATTTTAGAAAGATGTCTACTGGCAATTTTCCCCCTTAAACCACTTAGAGATGATTGCTTAGGTGGCCTCTAGGAAACATAAAATGAAAGAATTCTGAGAACTTTGATGAGATATTGACATAAACAGTAAGTTTGTAACACTAATGTAGCTTCCCAAGTGGTGCCTATGGTAAAGAACCCGCCTGCAAATTCAGGACACACAAGAGATGTTGGTTCGATCCCCGGGTCAGGGAGATCCCCTAAAATAGGAAATGGCAACCCACTTCAGTATTCTTGCCTGGAAAATTCCATGAACTGAGAAGCCAAGTGGGCTATAGTCCATGGGGTTGCATAGAGTGGGACACGACTGAGCATGCACTCGTTACACACATTACACACACTATAACAATAAAGTAGTGAAGAGATATCTGAAAGGAAGGAGGTATACGCTAAATAGTTATTTACACTGTTATTAAAGAATGAGGAAGGTCTGGTACCATTCTTATATGTTTGATTTTTTTTGTCTACACCACTAATTCTGTTCCATGTCTCAAAAATATAATGATCCTTTGATTATACTTAGATGGAAACCACATTTTAAGTATTTATAATGACAATTATTGATACTAAATAAATTTATTAAGTTTAATTAAGGAAATAAAGTATGCTGTATTTCGTCTCATAGTTTAGGGTGGAAACACATTTTGATTAGACCTTATACTTGAAGTGCAAATGCAAAGAAATAGAAGAAAATAATAGAATGGGAAAGACTAGAGATCTCTTCAAGAAAATGAGAGCTACCAAGGGAACATTTCATGCAAAAATGGGCACAATAAAGGACAGAAATGGTATGGACCTAACAGAAGCAGAAAATATTAAGAAGAGGTGGCAAGAATACACAGATCTATACAAAAAAGATCTTCATGACCCAGATAATCATGATGGTGAGATCACTCACCTAGAGCCAGACATCCTGGAATGCGAAGTCAAGTGGGCCTTGGGAAGCATCACTATGAACAAAGTTAGTGGAGGTGATGGAATTCCAATTGAGCTACATAAAACCTAAAAGATGATGCTGTGAAAGTGCTGCACTCAGTACGCAAGCAAATTTGGAAAACTCAACAGTGGCCACAGGAATGGAATAGGTCAGTTTTCATTCCAATCCCAAAGAAAAGCAATGCCCAAGGATGTTCAAACTACCATACAACTGCACTCATCTCACATGCTAGGAAAGTAATGCTCAAAATTGTCCAAGCCAGGCTTCAACAGTATGTGAACCATGAACTTCCAGATGTTCAAGCTGGATTTAGAAAATGCAGAGGAACCAGAGATCAAATTGCCAACATCCGTTGGATCATCAAAAAAGCGTGAAAGTTCCAAGAAAACATCTACTTCTGCTTTATTGACTATGCCAAAGCCTTAGACAGTATGGATCACAACAAACTGTGGAAAATTCTTAAAGAGATGGGAATACCAGACTACCTTACTTGCCTCCTGAGAAATCTGTACACAGATCAGGAAGCAACAGTTAGAACTGGACATGGAACAACAGACTGGTTCCAAATCGGGAAAGAAGTACGTCAAGGTTGTATATTGTCACCCTGCTTATTTAACTTATATGCAGAGTACATCATGAGAAATGCTGGAGTGGATGAAGCACAAGCTGGAATCAAGATTGTTGGGAGAAATATCAATAACCTCAGATATGCAGATGACACCACCCTCATGGCAGAAAGTGAAGAAGAACTAAAGAGCCTCTTGATGAAAGTGAAAAAGGAGAGTGAAAAAGTTGCCTTAAAACTCAACACTTAGAAAACTAAGGTCATGGCATCTGGTCCCATCACTTCATGGCAAATAGATGGGAAACAATGGAAACAGTGAGAGACTTTATTACTTTGGGTTCCAAAATCACTGCAGATGGTGACTACAGCCATGAAATTAAAAGACGCTTGTTCCTTGGAAGAAAAGTTATGACCAACCTAGACAGCATATTCAAAAGCAGAGACATTACTTTGTCAAGAAAGGTCCATCTAGTCAAAGCTTTGGTTTTTCCAGCAGTCATGTAAGGATATTAGAGTTGCACTATAAAGAAAGGTAAGTGTCGAAGAATTGATGTTTTTGAACTGTGGTGTTCAAGAAGACTCTTGAGAGTCCCTTGAACTTCAATGAGATCCAACCAGTCCATCCTAAATGAAATCAGTCCTTAATATTCATTGGAAGGACTGATGGTGAAGCTGAAACTCTTTGGCCACCTGAGAGAAGAACTGACTCATTGGAAAAGACCCTGATGCTGGGAATGATTGAAAGCGGGAGGTGAAGGGGACGACAGAGGATGAGATGGTTAGATGGAATCACCAAGTCAATGGACATGAGTATGAATAAGCTCTGGGAGTCAGTGATAGACAGGGAAGCCTGGCGTGTACTGTAGTCCATGGGGTCCCAAAGAGTCGGACATGACTGAGCGACTGAACTGAATTATACTTGAAATATGTTTTGAATTTTATGTTCCATTTAATCTCCCAATAGTCCTGCTTGAAAAAGGGTAGTTATAACTATTTTAATCTCAATATGAGAAAAGGGAAGTTTGTGAAGTTTAAAGGAATAAGACATAGTAAAACTAAAACTAGAATTAGGTCTCAATATCTTAATTCTATATACCCTGAGTTACATATAATCAATCATCTTATGTGTTATAAATAAATTTGCAAATAATTATTATTCATTTTTTTTTTTAGTATAGAAGATATCAATTTCCTCTTTCTTATATTATCTCACATTCCTGTAACAGATCTGGCATCTGTTATATTGGCTTGAAATGATAATTTAGTCTAACCTACAAAATGTATCTTTATTAAAGAAGCATGGTTACAAATATATTATTAGTTATAATAAATATTCAGCTCAGTTCAGTCCTCAGTCGTGTACAACTCTTTGCAACCCCATGGACTGTTGTACACCAGGCCTCCCTGTCCATCACCAACTCCTATAGTCTACCCAAACTCATGTCCATTGAGTTGGTGATGCCACCCAACCATCTCATCCTCTGTTGTTCGTTTCTCCTCCTGCCCCAATCCCTCCCAGCATCAGGGTCTTTTCCAATGAGTCAGTTCTTTGCATCAGGTGGCCAAAGTATTGGAGTTTCAGCTTCAACATCAGTCCCTCCAATGAACACCCAGGACTGATCTCCTTTAGGATGGACTGGTTGGATCTCCTTGCAGTCCTAAGGACTCTCAAGAGTCTTCTCCAATACCACAGTTCAAAAGCATCAATTCTTCAGTGCTCAGCTTTCTTTATAGTCCAACTCTCACATTCATACATGACTATTGGAAAAACCATAGACTTTACTAGACAGACCTTTTTGGCAAAGTAATGTCTCTGCTTTTGAATATGCTGTATAGGTTGGCCATAACTTTTCTTCCAAGGAGTAAGCATGTTTTAATTTCATGGCTGCAGTCACCATCTGCATTGATTTTGGAGGCCAAAAAAATAAAGTCTGCCACTTTTTCCATGTTATTTTAGACAAAATAAAACAATCAAATCAAAATAATTATATACATTTTCAAATAGAACACAGTGTTTTAAAGGCTGAGCTATATTTATCTTAACCACAAATATGATGACAAAAATAGGACACATCCTATTAATATTTTGTAAAAAGAAAAAATGATTTATTGGCAGCACCCTCCTAAATAATGCCCAATGATACAAATATTTTTCCACTTAATGACAATTTTAAATAGCACAATCACAAATAACTAATTCAGTGAAGACAACCATGTGGAGTTGAGAGTGGGTGACCAATCTTATGTAAAATTAGAAGGCATATTCTTCATTTTTCAAATGCTATCTTTCCTCATATGTAGTCTATTGTCGTCATAATTGGGAAAAGTAATTAAAATGTGCAGAAATGAATCGGATTAGATGTGTGTTAGGGGAAACTATTGGTTTTTAGAAGTTTGGCATATTGAAGGCATTTACATTGTGGTTAAAATGTCTTGTGTTTGACAATCTGGGCACTTGTTCAGTTTAATCTATCCCATTTCAATAGATACATTTTTAATATCCATTGCTATCACTTTGGGATAAAATTTACAATGGCTCAAGCAAGGCAAAGAAAAAAAGAAAGCTTTTTTTTAGAATTTTTATCTCCTCAGTGGTTGATAGGAGCAAATGCTTTCTTAAGGAAGGGTCTTTCAAATTTCCAAAGATATCTCTCCCTTTACTTGTAGCACCCTTTTCTATATAGATCATTAAGCTCAATAAAAATTAATGCTAAGTTTAAGAGTGTATAAAGAAATGAAAGTAAATTCAGAAAAGTAAAATCTTGAAAGGACGCTTGTTAAAATAAACTTTGGAAACCACTTATAAACAACTAAATCTAAAGAGTCAAAAATGACCAAAGTTGCTCTTCACTTGAGGTTTGGCTGAGTTAGTTTATTATATATACTTTCTACTTTTTTAATCTGTTGGTTTGAAGGCTGAAATACACATGTTCAGTAGTAAGTGAACCTTCACCAGCTAGTCTGGCACACTACAAAGTTCATGGAGTTCCAAAAACATCAAAGAAGAACCAAGAGCTCAGTATCAGAGAAATGTCTCCACAGAGAAAGTTTAGATTCTGACAAGGCTTTAGACAAATACTATCAAAGGCCATATGATATTACTAGCATATTACTACTTTCTCCAAAATCCAAAGCAACAGTCAAATGCCTAATGCAGCAAATGTATGCATTATTTAGGTGCAATGCTATTATTTTATGATTATTGTAGTACTGGATATCAATGTTTCTTTGGGAGGTATATACACACGCAATCTATATATTACCTGAGGCTTTTCTGCACTTACAAGATGTGTTGAATCTTCCTTCAGATCCCATGTTTCTCAGATTGATACTATTATAAATCTCCTAAGAATTCTACAACAAATTCTCTTGTGTTTTTTCTCTGCTTCACCTGTTGGTTCAGAACAATCAGCATGCATCTTATTATGCTATGTAAAATAAGGCTTGGGAATTTCAACTTTTTATTGGCTTCCACTGAAATTTTGGACACATTCAGCATCTGTGATGCTTAGCAAATTTACAAATAGTCTATGAGTGAGATAGGAGGGGGTCTTGTCAATCATTGAAACCCTCTGCCATATTTTCTCTGTATCCCGTTTGAGTCCAAACTCCTGATAATTGTCCCTCTTCACCATGCACAACCTGTTGCAGAATGACTCTCCCCACTTTTCCTCCTCCTCATGATATATCAACTACTTCTGTAGTAGTAATAGCCTATAGGACCAGCTTGTCTTCATGGACTTCACCCATCACATTACACACATGAAATCTTCAAAAAATTTGGGATACATAGAAATGAATGGGAATTAGGAAAAGAGAACAAAAAAAGCAAAGAAAACAAGAAGGCATAAATATGCTTCCTTTTCATGCTTTCCCCTTTATTTTAAATAAAATTCATGAGTGGGATAAATTGATAAAACTATATTCAAAGAAGGAAGTGGCAAATTTCCTTAAAGAACAAAAACTATGCAAACTATTTTCTTAAGTTCTGGGGAAAAATGTCCTAACTTTTCTGCTAAATATAATACTCAAAATCAAACTAGAAATCACAAAGTGACAAAGAGTAGTAATTTTGCCTTCTTATGTAAAAAACATTCTCCACATAATTGAACTATTACACTTTCCCTAAATGAATATTTTCCCCATGCTAACTAGTAAATGGTACTACTATGACATTTACTCTTGAATGTAAAAAGCATTAGAAATTATAGTTGTGGAATTCAAGCAAGAGTGATCAACTATGAAAATTTATTTTTTCCTCTGGTCTTTCTAAAAGTAATATATGGTTAGGATAGTAACATTATAAAAAGTCTGAAACAGTTAATATTTTTAAAGTACATATGTTCCTCCATTTATTTTTCTGTTGGTAATCAAAGTGAAAATGTTAGCCACTCAGTTGTCTCTGTCTCTCTGTGTTGCTATGGACTGCAGCCCACCAGGCTCCTCTGTCCATGGAATTCTCCAGGCAAGAATACTGGAGAGGGTAGCCATTCCCTTCTCCAGGGATCTTCCTCACCCTGGGATTGAACTGGGTCTCATGCATTGCAGACAGATTCTTTACCATCTGAGCCAGCAGGGAACCCAAAGTAGGCTGTTTCATTTAAACATATAAACACTCAGCATAATGGTACTACTTTAGAATCACATATAAAATAACTGACTTGTGTAGGTAATATATTTACAGAAGACAATAAACTATCACTGTACAAATTCACTAAGACCACTTTGACACTTAATTCATCTTGCAGTTCTCTGTGATAATTCATAGTTAAAGTTGAGTACATATCAGTGTTTTTATAGGAGATAGGACAGATTATTGAACTGTATTTATAGATCAGTTTTAATTTTACCAGTAACGTGGGTCTTTTTTTTATCATTTTAATACCAAAATAATTTATATCCTTCACTTACATGGATTCTTTCCTTGGGGGTATATGCACAATATTTCAAAGATAGTCATCATGTTTTCTTCTTTCCATACAATTCTCTGCTTCTTATTATAGACCTAACTGTGATTAAGTTCAGTGTGTACACTGTCTAAGAAGGAGATAGAAGTAGGTCCTAGACATGATAGGAAAATGATACACTAAAACACGTTGAAACAGAAGGGAAAAAAGAGCAAGATATCCTACATCTAATAGATATTATAGGGACAGTGATCTTTTTTGAGTTGAGGAGTATTAGCCACTAAATCATTTTTCATAAATACAGACTATTGAAAAACATGCTAACTAACATGCATTTTTTAAAAACAGGCATTTCTAATGATTCAGATGTTAAGTACTTTGCTCTTTATCTGCTCAGGTTCCCAACAAAACTCCTACTCTGAATAACTAACTCCACTGTTAAAGTTTGGAATGTGTGGCTATATTACCATCTTTTTCTCCACTTTTTATTGTTCTAACAAGAAAAAGACTATATTTCTTGTAATTTTATTCTAAAGGAGTATTTTGACATTGACTATTGATTATTCTCCCATTTTTCAGAAAAGGATGGAAGTTAGGAATGGTGCTGCATTGGATAGTCTGAAGTTGTACTAAACCTTATGAAGTCTTTTGTAACTAAATTCTTTCATTAGATAATTAATGAAGAAGAGGCAGAAAATGTGATATCCAGAGTTTCTACTTTTTAAAAATCATAATAATCCCTTTTACTAGTTCAATTTACATTGATTTCCTGCCTAGTCCTTCATTTCTCCTTTTTCTGTACCTTGAATTCCACACAACTGCCTTGCTATGCCAACCAGCCTTATCATTAGGACCACATATTAGCCAGGTTAGTTTCTCCAATCCCATTTCAACCTAATCCCTATAGTCAACATTGTTCAAATTGATCACTTGATGTCTTAGACTCAAACAGATTGAGTTGAGAAATTGATTTCTATACCACTCTCTATCAGATGCACTCTCTACCATCTTTCTTGGCTGTATATTCTTAAACTGTATTGTTTCTTCAGGCTTCAGGTAAAGCTCAGATTTTATGTCCCCACTTTCATTTTTTTCCTTATTTCTTTAGCCTCCAACACTAATCATTAACAATGTCATCTGCTCTATAGTTATTACTTTCTTCATCTTCTTAATGGGATTGTGAATTCCTGGAAAGCAAGAAAATTAGTCATTTACTGATATTCTACTCAACAGTGGAGATAATGCCTTAAATGTGGTAGGTTCTCAATCAGAATATTTTAAATTAGAAAATATATTGAAAGGCTAAGGGACATATCAGATTTATATGTACCATTATGAACTGCGTTAGTTTTCATCCTGTATTGACGTAGTCTCTTGTTCTGACATTTCATGAATAATTTAGGTAATTATATTAACGTAATTTCCAAAATATATCTGCTAATTCCTAAAAACTAAAGAAAGACCACTCTATCAAAAACTTAACTTACATTGCCCGTTAGTCATTATGAAACAGCCAAGCACTTTTAATGTAAACGAATCCTTAAAAGTTACAAGACCTTTAATGCTGTACCATGACTGAAAGGTAACTGAAGACATTTCTGTTCTTTGAATACTACTGCTGTGATTCATTTGAGTTTTAGCCTTTGTCACACATGTATGCTGAGAAAACTAATCCTACCTCTCAAAGATAACCCATTTTTGCCATTGTTATGAAATAAATATGCAATTTATAGTACAACAATGAGATAATTTTTCCCTTGGTAGACAGTACAAATACTTCAGACTGGTTTCTGAATGTTGTAAATTACAATTTTCTTGTGGCAGTTGCATAACAGAGTATATTAGAATATATTGATTTTTCTTATTTAATGTGTTGACCTCTATTGGTAAAGAATATTTAAAAAGGCATAGTGAATTAAATTTAGATACATGTAATTTAAAGATAAATTCTTTGTGTCTCCCAAATAAAGTGGAATATAATCTGTACTTCATATGCTTTATAGTTATTTCACATTATCATTGCAGTAGTGTGTTTGTTAGAATTAAACTTACACGACTTGTTTTTTTCTGATTCTTTTCCCCTACAATAAATATGGGAATTTTTCAGGAACATAGAGATCATGGATATACATTTCTACCAACAGATCTTTTGTGTGTGTTTTTTTTAAGTCATATATTTCACTAAAGAGCAAGTTTCCAATGTAGAGAGATTTGGACCTTCTCAGACACCAGCTAATTAGCACTTACTGGATTTTTGGAGGCAGATGACTATAAATGCTTTAATTTCATCTTTCTTGAGATCTAATTGCAAATAATAGGTATTTTTTTAAAAAACAAATAATTTTCATTTGTTTTTAGTCCCAAAGTTCCTAATTAATTGTATCAGTTTACCTTTCACAATTATGTATTTTTAAAGCCTGACTGGCTTTACTTTTATCTTCTCTCATCTTCCTTCACACTGAATTTCCAATTTCTCCATATACTCCTTTAGAGGATAGGTAGAAAAGAGAGTGATGATGATGTGGGAATGCTATCTGCAATTAACAAGTATACCCAAATTCTAGTTATTCTGCCTACTAACCAAGACACTTAATCTCTTTGAGTCTTAGCTATAATATAAAAGGCCAGCTTGCAGCTGCTGCTAAGTCGCTTCAGTCGCGTCCGACCCTGTGTGACCCCATAGACGGCAGCCCACCAGGCTGCCCCGTCCCTGGGATTCTCCAGGCAAGAACAATGGAGTGGGTTGCCATTTCCTTCTCCAATGGGTGAAAGTGAGAAGTGAAAGTGAAGTCGCTCAGTTGTGTCCGACTCATAGCGACCCAATAGACCGCAGTCTACCAGGCTCGTCCGTCCATGGGATTTTCCAGGCAAGAGTACTGGAGTGGGGTGCCATTGCCTTCTCCCAAAAGGCCGGATTAAGTGATATCTAATTTCCCTTTCAGCAATAAAATTCTGATTCTAAATATAGTAAAGTGATACATATTCTTTCAGGTCACTAGGCTACTACTTAGCATTTTTACTACAGTTAGTTTCAGTTAGCAATAGTCGTGCCTCAGATAAATGTCATTGGCTATAATACTGCCGCTGTGCAAAGCTGCACTTTTACTACAATTAAACTGTACATTTTTACTACAAATAAGACTGCAACAGAAAACATGTCTCAGTGACTAATGGCACTCAACCCAACCACTATGATCTGATTTTTTCCTTACTGATTTACCCAGACACACACACACAAACTCCATAAATCAAGATTCTCTTTGAAAGTGCCATTTATTTTCGTTAAAACCTTTCCTAAACTAGTCTTTACTAATGGTGCTTAATCTCTGTTGGCTTAAAGTAACAAACTAAGGAGTCTGTGTGTGGTGAGCATTTGGTCATGAACAAGAGGAAACCTGAATTTAAAGGGCAGAAAGCAATGGAAAATGGAAGCCAGCCGACTAACTCTGTTTTTCCAGCTGTTTCACTAGTAAAAAAGTTCTAATAAAACAGATAGTATTTCTTTATAGCTTCATTAGTTTTCCCTATGTAAACTGACAAAGCAGGGCAGTGTTCCCTGCATCCAGTGTTCAGATACAGCAATCTTTTAATCTTAAAAATGTATCTCTTTGCTCAAAAAGTTGCAAACTTTCATAAAGGTGTTAAATAAAAATATGCAGAAATTCTAATCACTGATAAATAAAACAAATCCAAACTTCTAACATGCTCATAAAGCTATATATTAGCAAAGAATGATTAGAAAATTGTAGAGATTAACTTTAAACAAAAAGGGGTCTAGTAATACATGCAATCTTTTAATTACCTAGATCTAGAAAAATGAGGGACACTAATAAACACAGAGCAGGATGCCTAAAAAAAAATAGGAGTTAATATCCTGTTAAATATCCAAACAGTTACTTCATTTTCTAAAATATTTCTGTAAACTGGAAAAAGAAAGGATGATTCAATTTAGGGCTATCTAAAGCAAAGTTTATCCCACAAAAATCAATTATTTCAATTGCTCTCATTTAAAAAGTTTTCTTATACAATTCACTCTTAAATTAACTGATCTTTAGGTATATGATACTATTATATAAATAAGGTTTGTTGTGTTGTTCAGTTGCTACGCCCCGGTGGCTCAGAGGGTAAAGGAGTCTGGCAGGCTACTGTCTACGGAGGTGCAAAGAGTCAGACACAACTGAGTGACTAAGCACACATGCAATCATATACCTAATGTCAAAAACAGGTATATCTCAGTTTACCTTTTGTACAGGGATCTAAATAGAAAAATATATAGGAAAGATAGAAAGGGAAACATAAAAAGTCATCTTACAACCACCTGGATCAGCCCAATAGTGAACTGGACCTCAACTGGAGTCCACTAGTAGCTCTAACAGTTGAATGGATCTCTTATGATCCTCTATCAACCCTAGTAGTTGTTCCTTTAGAAGTGCCATCACTTTTGTGTTGTCTACTCTAGTCTTGTCATCTTGCAACACAGCTAGCCTGCATCTTGGCTTCTTTTCCTTCTATGCCAACTTTTATTTTGTATTAGGCTTCTTCCTGAATTAACCTATCAAAAATGGAGATCTGATAAGACTGTGTGGTAAGGCAGCAAGGCTTGAGGAGAACACGGCCTTTGAGGAGAGATGGGGGTGAAAGAGACACAGAGTCACACAGACCCCATATGGCAGCATGGGGCTATGTAACCATCCAGCAGCTTGCATGGCCTAACTAATCCACGGGCCTATATGCTCTGAAAATAGGTAATTCTCTTCCCTTCGCCTTCTTATTTCCCTTTTCAGTTCAGTTGCTCAGTCGTGTCCGACTCTTTGCGACCTCATGGACTGCAGCACGCCAGGCTTCCCTGTCTATCACCAACCCCTGGAGCTTACTCAAACTCATGTCTATCGAGTTGGTGATGCCATCTAACCATCTCATCCTCTGTTGAACCTTCTCCTCCTGCCTTCAATATTTCCCAGCATCAGGGTCTTTTCAACGGAGTCAATTCTTCACATCAGGTGGCCAAAGTATAGGAATTTTAGCTTCGGCATCAGTCTTTCCAATGAATATTCAGGACTGATCTCCTTTAGGATGGACTGGTTGGATCTCCTTGAAGTCCAAGAGTCTCTCAAGAGAGAGACTTCAAAAGCATCAATTCTTCAGTGCTCGGCTTTCTTTATAGTTCAACATTTATATCCATACATGACTACTGAAAAAACCATAGCTTTGATTAGCTGGACCTTTATCATCAAAGTAATGTCTCTGCTTTCTAATATGCTGTCTAGGTTGATCATAGCTTTTCTACCAAGGAGCAAACATCTTTTAATTTCATGGCTGCAGTCACCATCCACAGTGATTTTGGAGCCCCCCAAAATAAAGTCTCTTACTGTTTCCATTGTTTCCCCATCTATTTGCCATAAAGTGATGGGACCAGATGCCATGATCTTAGTTTTCTGAATGTTGAGTTTTAAGCCAACTTTTTCACTCTTGCACAATTCATTTTAGATCTTTATTTTTTTTAATACCTACTAAAAGGGAAATTTCCCTTAAAATAATAAAGATCTAAAATGAACTAGAGGTAGATGAACTATTCATTTTTGTTTCCTGGTTTGTGCAACAGTGTATGGGGATGTAGGGCACTGAATGGCAATGTTAAACTTATGAATTTTCACCAAAACATAAAAAACAAAAAATCTATTAAAAGTCAACATTTTTTCCTTTCGTTCTTTGAAGAATAAGGAGAAACCCAGAGGGAAGGAAGGTCCGCCTTTTGGGGAGGTTGGGGGCTGTAGAAGATTTAGTGGTAAAATGGTTGCCTAGGTAAGTTTTAAACCACAGTCTTCAGACTTAGCTACATGTCTAGGTCAACTGCAGTCTCCCTGCAAGAACACCAGAGAAGAAAACTGAAGGGTACATGAAAATGAGACGGCGTGTACATGACAGAGCACACAGATGGAAGAGTGATCAGAGGTAAAGAAGGGAGGAGTGAGAATCAGGAAATTCAAAGAGAAGAAAGATAACTAGCTAAGGAAAAATGCTGGAAAACAGTGTGAAGCTAATTAATTGATTGTAAGATTTGATACCGAGGAAAACAAAGAGTTGAATGGAAATTCAGGCTAAGAGAACAAGGTTACTGCATTTATAGTTTAAAGATTAAACCTATGTGCTACTTTTACTATGAATTTTTAAATTAAAATATTTTTAGTTTGCTATGCAGTACCTTTACTTATTGATAGTACATTCAGACAGTACATAAATTATGTTTGAATGACTACATAATGAAACTTTCTAAACTCTTCATGAACTTGGAAATTGTATTATTTTCCTTTGTAGTTATAGCTTAACAGGCCTTGCTAAAAACTCCTGCCAACTGTCATAAAGAATAACAGGGAGCATTTAAATACAGTTTATTTTGACCATTTCCAAAAGATTTACTTTTTCTAGATAATCTCCAAGATTAAAAAATGAAAAATATATAAACCCAAATGCTAAATGTGAAATAATTTTTGTTAAAGATGAGTAACACTGAGCTCCATGTATAAGAATAGAAACAAAGATAAAGATGTCATAATACTTAATAATAATAAACCAAAAATTATATACATGTGAAGATACATAAACTCCAGGCAGCGTTATTTTGTCTGGTAATATTTAGCAAAATATTTCTTGTTCAGTCATTCAGTTGTATCTGACTCTTTGCGATCCCACAGACTGCAGCACCAAAGGCTTCCCTGTCCTTCACTATCTCCTGGAGTTTGCTCAAACTCATGTCCATTGAGTTGATGATGCCATCCAGCTATCTCATTCTCTGCCATCCCCTTTTCCTTCTGCCTGCAATCTTTCCCAGCATCAGGGTCTAATTGACTCTGCATTAGGTGGCCAAAATATTGAAGCTTCAGCGTCAGCATCAGTCCTTCCAATGAATATTCAGGGTTGATTTCCTTTAGGATTGACTGGTTTGATCTCCTTGCTGTCAAAGGGACTCTCAAGAGTCTTCTCCCATTCCACAATTCAAACGCATCAGTTCTTCGGCAATCAGCCTTCTTTATAGTACAACTCTCGTATCTGTACATGATTACTGGAAAAACCACAGCTTCACTACACATACCTTTGTCAACAAAGTGATGTCTCTGCCTTTTAATACACTGTTTACGTTTGTCACAGCTTTTCTTCCAAGGAGCAAGTGTCTTTTAATTTCATGGCCAGAGTCACCATCTGCAGTGATTTTGCAGCCCAAGAAAATAAAGTCTCTCACTGTTTCCATTGTTTCCCCATTATTTGGAATGAAGTGATGGGACCAGATGCCATGATCTTAATTTTTTGAATGTTGAGTTTTAAGCCAATTTTTTCACTCTCCTCTTTCACCTTCATCAAGAGGCTCTTAAGTTCCTCTCTGCTTTCTGCCATAAGGGTGGTGTCATTTGTGAATCTGAGGTTATTGATATTTCTCCTGGCTATCTTGATTCCAGCTTGTGCTTCATCCAGCTCGGCGTTTCACATGATGTACTCTGCATATAAGTTAAATAAGCAGGGTGACAATATACATCCTTGATGTACTCCTTTCTCAATTTTGAACCAGTCTGTTGTTCCATGTCCAGTTTTAACTGTTGCTTCTTGACCTGCATACAGGTTTCTCAGGAGGCAGGTAAGGTGGGCTATCTCCATCTCTTTAAGAATTTTGTACAGTTTATTGTGATCCAAAATCGTATCACTTTTTCGGCTCACTGTTCAGTTCAGTTACTTAGTTGTGTCTGACTCTTTGCGACATCATAGACTACAGCATGCTAGGCTTCCCTGTCCATCACCAACCCCCGGAGCCTGTTCAGACTCATGTTTATTGAGTCAGTGATGCCATCAAGCCATCTCATCCTCTGTTGTCCCCTTCTCCTCCTGCCTTCAATCTTTCCCAGCATCAGGGCCTTTTCTAATGAGTCAGTTCTTTGCATCAGGTCACCAAAGTACTGGAGCTTCAGCTTCAGCATCAGTACTTCCAATGAATATTCAGGACTGATTTCCTTTAGGATTGACTGGTTTGATCTCCTTGAAGTCCAAGGGACTCTCAAAAACCATAGCTTTGACTAGATGGACCTTTGTCGGTAAAGTAATGTCTCTGGTTTTTAATATGCTGTCTAGGTTTGTCACAGCTTTTCTTCCAAGGAGCCAGGGTCTTTTAATTTCACGGCTTCAGTCACCATCTGCAGTGCTTTTAGAAACCCCCAAAATAAAGTCTTTTACTGTTTCCATTGTTTCCCCATCTATTTGCCACGAAGTGATGGGAGTGGATGCCATGATCTTAGTTTTCTGAATGTTGAGTTTTAAGCCAACTTTTTCACTGTCCTCTTTCACTTTCATCAAGAGGCTCTTTAGTTCCCCTTTGCTTTCTGCCATTAGGGTGGTTATCTGCATATCCGAGGTTATTGAGAGTTCTCCTGGCAATCTTGATTCCAGCTTGTATTTCATCCAACTCAGCATTTCACATGATGTACTCGCGTATAAGTTAAATAAGCAGGGTGACAATATACAGCCTTGGAAACTCCTTTTCCAATCTGGAACAAACCTGTTGTTCCATGTCCAGTTCTTACTGTTCCTTCTTGACCTGCATATAGATTTCTCCGGAGGCTGGTAAGGTGGTCTGGTATTCCCATCTGTTTAAGGATTTTTCACAGCTTGTTGTGACCCACAAAGTCAAAGGCTGTGCCTAGTCGATAAAGCAGAAGTAGATGTTTTTCTGAAATTCCCTTGCTTTTTCTATGATCCAAAAGATGTTTGCAACTTGATCTCTGGTTCCTCTGTCTTTTCTAAATCCAGCTTGAACACCTGGAAGTTCTCAGTTCACATACTGTTGAAGCCTGGCTTGGAGAATTTTGAACATTGCTTTGCTAGCCTTTGAGATGAGTGCAATTGTGTGGTAGTTTGAACATTCTTTGGCACTGCCTTCCTTTGGGATTGAAATGAAAACTGACCATTTCAAGTCCTGTGGCCACTGTTGAGTTTTCCAAATATCTGGCTTATTGAGTGCAGGACTGTAACAGCATCATCTTTCAGGATTTGAAATAGCTCAACTGGAATTCCATCACCTCCACTAGTTTTGTTCATAGTAATGCTTCGTGAGGCCCACTTGACTTCACATTCCAGGATGTCCGGCTCCAGGTGAGTGATCACACCATCGTGGTTATCTGGGTCATTAAGATCTTTTTTGTATAGTTCTTCTTTTTGGCATATTTCTTCTGTGTATTCTTCACACCTGTTCTTAATATTCTTTGCTTCTGTCAGGTCCATACCATTTCTGTCCTTTCTTGTGCCCATCTTTGCATGAAATGTTCCCATGGTATCTCTAATTTTCTTGAAGACATCTTTAGTCTTTCTCATTCTATTGTTTTCCTTAAACAATATGAAAAGTATGTACATGATGGCAGAGTAGAAGGATGTGCACTAATGTTCTCCTGAGAGAACTCCAAAGTTGCTACTCGCTGCCGAATATCCATCAACAGGAAAACGTTGAATCCCACCAAAAAAAGGTATGTCACATCCAAGAGCAAAGGAGAAGCCTCAACAAAATTGTAGCAAGGATGAAATTGCATTTATAATCAAATCCCATACCTGCCAGAGATGCTCAGAAGATGCTCAAACAAAACCTTGTGTCCACCAGGACCCAGAGACCACACAGAGACTGAGCCAGATCTGCCTTTGAGTGTTTGAGTGTCTCCTGCAGAGGCATAAGTCAGTCGTGGCCTGCCACAGGCACACTGCCTCTGGCTGCAGCAGACCTGGGACATGCGGCCTGTGGCATAAGCCCTCTTGGAGGAGACTACCATTAGCCCCACCATACAGTTCCTGAGCAGACAACCCACAAATTTCAGAACAATTATGCCAAACAAGTTCTTGCACTGTTAAGAAAGTTCTAGGATTCACAACAGATTTCCCAACCTGGGGATCTGGCAAAGGGACTGAGAACCCCCAGGGAATTTGACTTTGGAGGCCAGTGGGATTTGATTATAGAACTTCCACAGAACTGGGGAAACAGACTCTAGGAGGGCACAAACAAAAGCTTGTGCTCACCAGGATCCAGGAAAAAAGAGCAGTGTTCTCACAAGAGACTGAGCCAGACTTGCCTGTGAGTGTCCAGGAGTCTCCAGCAGAAGCTTGGGTCAGCAGAGGCCTGCTGTGGGGTCAGGGGCACTGAACACATCAGTGTGGGCATAAGTCCTTCTGAAGGAAGTTTTCTTTACCTTTATCACCCCTATCATAGTTTGGCCTCAGGCCAAACAACACAGCCCCACCCACCAACAGAAAATTGAATTGAAAATTTACTGAGCATGGCCCCACCCATCAGAAAAAGACCGATTCCAGAGTCAGTCTCTCCCATCAGGAAGCTTCCATAGTTCTCTTATCCTTATCCATCAGAGGGTAGACAGAAGGAAAACCATAATCACAGAAAACTAACCAAACTGATCACATGGATCACAGCCTTATCTAACTCACTGAAACTATGAGCCATGCCGTTTAGGGCCACCCAAGATGGACAGGTCATGGTGGAGAGTTCTGACAAAACATGGTCCACTGCAGAAAGGAATGGCAAATCACTTCAGTATTCTTGCCTTGAGAACCCCGTGAACAGTATGAAAAGGCAAAAAGATGTTACATAGATATTGTTCAAATGGCTCAAAAATAAATTGTGAAATATTGAACTATTACATCTCATTTCATAACAGTGCACTCAACACTTCTGGCATAATTGGGTGGTAGAAATGAGTCATAGTTTTGCCTGCTGAAAAGGGTGGTACAAAGAATTACCACACTTCACTTTGGTGGATGAACTCCAGGAATGAATTAAGAACCTGATGTTATAAGATAGTGAGGCAATTTTTTCAACTGTTATTAGAATTTAATGATAATTTAAGTTTAACAACAATATTCCAAAGCTAACAAAAAAACCAAAATACTCCAGGAAAAAATAAAAAGTACCTTTGATTACATGACCCCACAATTTATCAGTGAGGCTATTTTAGTATTTTACAGAAGTAATTTCCACTTAGCAAAGAGATTTTTCATAACTTTCAGAGAAATACAGTTGGGAAACCTGCATTTTGATGCACATGGAGTTGTATTCTTACAGATGTTGATATTTATTCCTGGAAATATTTTAAGCATTTATTTCTTACTTGTCAGTTCCAACTTACTTTGCTTTGCCTACATACTTTGCAAGACCTGCCACAAAATCCTAAATAATAGGAGCACACCAAATCTAATTCTTTCAAAGGCAAGATATATATCTTTCCATTAAAGATCAATCAATAAAGTTATAGGTGGAAGCATGGAAAGAATGACATCTTAGCTTGATATGACTAGAATTCTAAAAACCCACACTGTCCTAGAATGTAATTCGTTGTTTCATTTAATAAGATGGGCTGCCCTCCATTTTTTTTCCTTTCCTAAACTGCATCCAGAGAGCAAAATACATTTTATGAACTTGCCCATTTGAGGTATGCTGTACATTTTAAGGTGTTGAACTTACAGTGTCCAAAAAAAGAGTATTTCTCTATTTCACCTTTAATGAAAGACATCATATTGGTAAACAAATATACTACAAAGCTCCTGACAATGGCCAAGTAAATTTTTAAACTCATGTCATTTTAATAAGAACAGGTAAACCTGACATGTCCTTCACACCCAATACTGACATTTTCAAATAGCTGAAGTTCTCAGCTTGTGTTCTGTTTACTGTTGACGCGCCCATAATATTGCTTAGTTTATTTCTACCATAGTAACTTGGTATTGAAGGTTAAAGCATATTAAGAAAGTCCTCTTTGAATTACTGGCAACTTATAATCCTGAAACATAAAGTTGGGAAGAGTTTTATTTGCTATTTTTGTTTCCTGACCGACTTCTGCTCCCTTCCAGTTCTCTAAAACTGTGAATGCAGACATCATTCATTCATTCTTTTACTTTTAAGAATTAATTAAGCATCTACTATACATCATTAAAGAGACTGGAAAAAGAAGGATATACAGAAAAAGATCAGGACCTGTTCCCATTGCCATAGGTGACTTTTTTTTCTGAGAAGAAACCCTCCCTATCTTCCACTCTCACTCTGCCAACAACTGCCATTATAGATGGCCTCTTTGCCTTAGAGAATCTGCTATTCCACATTTAGACACAAATGTGTACGAATGAAACTGTGAAACAGTACAGATCTTTACTGAATTCTCTTGGCATCAGGGTCTAGGTTAGACCTAAGTCAAGACTAGCTTAGACTTTTAAGAATCTCACTGAGATGTTAGTACATTTCAAAGTATAAAGGAAATAGAAAACATAACATAATTGTCTAAGTCATGACTTTGACATGACTTTCACATCTTACACAGAAGTTAAGTGAAGGGCATCTGCTCACTCAATAGGTGGTGAACAGCACTGCAGCTACACTAATGATGATTTCTCTGGCAATGAAAATCTCCACTGTTGAGTAAAGTGACTATAGTTCAATGTTTAGCAAAGACTCTATTTTGGAAACCATTAGAACAATAGACTGAATAGAATTATCTTTTATTGTTAAAAGTTCCTTGGAGATTACACATTCTCTAACAGACACTGAACTTTGGGGGATTTGGAGGCAGTGGTCTCTAAACATGACTGCAGATCGGAACCACCTGGAGTAGTTTAAAGACAATAGTGGCTACACCCCATCCCTTGAGATACTGACTTAATTGGTCTGGGTGTGGCCTTGGAATCAGAATTTTAAAGCTCCCAGGTGACTCGAATGTGTAGCCAACATGGAGAATCACTGTTACAAATTCTTGGGTTTAACTTGGTCAGTCTTTTCAAACATGTAGATTTATAGATTTTTTTTTTCCTGGTCTAGTTTCTTCTGTCTTGTAGTTCTTATGATGAGATGGCAAACCGCTGATGGGAATGAAAGCTCAGAGAAAGGAACTTCTGATCTCTAATATGGAATTCATATTTGTGCATAACAGAAAATATTTGTGAAGAGCTATTTAGTTTGAATCTATTTAGTTAGATGTTTAAGACAGGCTGCTTCACATCTTTATTCCATCCTTCAAATATGGCCAACATTGTGTGTATGTGTGGGAGAGAGGGAGAGAGGGAGAGAGAGAGATCGATCAAATAAGAGAATGAGAGAGATCTGGAAACTGAGAAATGGAGAAGACTATGGAGAAGACTAAATGAAAATAGTCCCCTATCCCTACCACCTCTGTAGAGAGTCTAGGGGATTTTAAATGCCCTGGGCATTTGAGGACAGTTTGGCAAATTGGTGCTAATCTACTTGTCAGTATATCACTCATAATGATTCTACACTGCACAGGCACTGCTGGAGATTTGGAAGTGAATAACAAGACAAAACATAGCCTAGCAAAAGTGCTTCGTACCAGAGGCTTAGAGAACCTTGGTGAAGTGCAATAACCTCTTCCTTTGCATTCCAACTGAACTCCCCCTCAATCCAGTTTATAACCATGATAAAACTGTAACCCTACTTGCAGAATGATTAATGACCACAATGGGTTTAAAGCCAATTTTCAAAACCAACTTAAACATAATGTTTTTATTTCAAAACTGGCATCTTCTATCAGTTGTTTGTGCCTCTACTGTGGCACACATTAGGTAGTACCTGGTGTAATATTTATGTAGTTGGCTTATCCTGTTGACTAAAACAGGTGGTCAGTGAGGACAGGATTTGTGCCATACTTCTCTTTGTACCTATATATGTAGCAATCACATTGTACAAGGTAGTTCTCTAAAATATTCATGGAATTCAATGAAGTTCTTCGGGTCTCTAAAAAACTTAACAATGTATTTAGTGGAATCTCTCCAAAGTAGGGTGGATGAGTGGGGAGTAAAGAGGTAAGAGACAGGTGGATATAACATTCTTTATAAAAGCCTGAAAGCTATTTTCTTATATTGACTCATAATTTGCCAACAATTAATTCTAACCAGATTTTCAAGCTTCTAGTTTAAGGTGAACATAATGTATGCTGTTGGAACTTAATACAGATACTTATATATCTTGAAAAATATCCATGCTTTACTATTAATGGACCTCAGTAAACTTATCTTCAGTTATTGAAATTCTAGTTTTCTTTCTGTTAACCCAGAAGCAATTTTAGAAAAGACTTTAAAATTCTGCTTTAGCATCAAATATTTATTGTAAAATTTGGAAACCAAAGATGGTATTGCTTTAAAAGTAATTTCATCTAAGGGTCTATGGCACTAAATTTCATTTCCAAAGCACATATGAATGATGTATCTTAACTCCAGGCCATCTTTAACTCAATTCCTGCTACATGTTCCATCAGGACATTGGCTCTGAGGCTTTCACCATTCTGTGAATAAGTCCAGGCTAAGCTTCATGATCTTTTTCTTAATTCAATTAAAAAAGGAAAAAAAAAAAAAACAAAGAAGGAATGTGGGGAAAAAATTAGAAAATTTCGAATGTAATATCTGAAATGTCTATACATAACTATAAATATAGAGAAGTTTCAAATAAGTATCAAAAAAGTAGAAATATATAAGATGGAGTAAATCAATGAAGACCATTATAAAATATCTATAAAGACAAGCTGCTGAAAATAAGCACATTATAAAAGGGACATAGATATTACAGACATGATAAAAAGAGAGAGAGTCATTTCCTTCCACCTGAAGTCAGAATATTTTATTATCTGTAGCAAACCAATATGTGATTCTTTGTCCTTCAACAAAATAGAACCTATTGAATGTTCTTTTCCTCCCACAATAGAAAATTGCTTATACCACTGTAGTGAATATAATTAAATGAATAACCAAGGTATATGACTAGCATAAAGATCTATGCTAGATATCAGAATAAAAAATATAACTTTCTGGAACATATGCATTATCAGATTCCCCTGGAAAAATATGTATAATTAGATTTTCACACAAAGGTTTTAAAAATCCAGTCATATCAGCAGGTTTTGAGTACTAATGGAAAATGGAATTGATGCAATTATTTTGAACAGTGGCAGGAAGCATGGCTTTTAGGAGAATCAGCTTAAAGGAAAAAAAAAAAAAAATCCCAATTGCATGTGCATTAAAGCTGTCAAGACTCTAAGCTAAAGATCTGCTCTCTGTGCCAGCTAAACCCCTACCCGTCTCCGGAAAGTAACTTTCTGAAGCCTTGCCAAGCCCTTTGCTTGAAAATAACATCCTAATTGGTTTCTTCTAATAAAATTCAAAATGCTCTTTTGGTGATGATAATACCTTCATTGTTTTATTCCAGCTTAATGTTCTGGTCTCCTGGAATGTTCTGAGTATTACCATTCAGGGGAAAGAAAAAAAAAAATCCATGAATGTGAATTTATGGAGTGAGAGTCTGGCTGGATGGACCAACAAAGTTGGAAACTTTTGACGCCAGAAAAACTGCCTCTAAAAGCTATGGCTCTATTTAAACCTTTAAGACTTGTAGATAACAGCAATGGAATTCCAATCTTTTCCCATTGTCTTCATCATTATTAACACAATAACATTTAGATATGAGTACAGAGCCAGTCTGATAATTTTTAGAGAAAGCTTAAGGTTCTTATTGACAACTGACACAATTAATTATCCAGAGAATCTTTCAAATCAAGAGACAATTTAAGGCATGAGGTCTTGTTTTTGCTTGAATTAGTGACAACTGGTATATATTTAGGGCTTCCCTGGTGGCTCAGCTGGTAAAGAATCCACCTGCATTGTGGGACACCTGGGTTCGATCCCTGCACTGGGAAGATCCCCTGGAGAAGGGAATGGCTACCCACTCCAGTATTCTGGTCTGGAGAATTCCGTGGACTGTGTATTTAAGAGGCTGGTAAACTTAGAAAAAGTACTTCAAAATATTCACCACATCATATTATCAAAACTTCTGCATGCCTCGTCATCATCTTCAGTTTATTTTATATAAATAAATATAAATTTTATGTAAATATAAATTTTATATAAATAAATATAAAATATTTAAAATTCAGTCTACTGAATAATTTGATACATATAGATATAACTCTAATTCCATTATGAAATTCAATGGAAATGCTTTTTTATACAAGCCAACTTTATAATCACTTCATTTAAAAAAAAGGTCTTGTGTTAAGAATTACAGTTCTGTAGAATTGTAATAGTCTCTACCATTTAAAACAAAGTGTGGCCACATACACCACTTGTACCTGACCCAAATAAGCAAAGAAAGGAGTATTAGGATGTTCTATTCCCCTTATTCCCAGTTTCTAATTATGTTAGTGTTATCTTAAAAGCTTCGGATCCCTATATCCAACATAAAATTTCAGTAATGAATGAAGCCCAAGCTTGGTGCATTTCACATCTGTTTGTATAAAGTTATGTTTATTTAGAAAAGGAAAAAAAAAGGATTTTCTAATCTGAATTTTGCAAATATTGTAGAAAGAGAAGCTCATAATGAAAGATTATGTTTCATATGCTATAATTGGGACTCTGCTAAGTCCTTGGTAATTGATGCTAACTTAGTTAACACAAGCAACTTGGGTTGGAAGACTTAGACTGCTGTAAAAGAAGCAAAGGTTGTAAACAAATTTGGGTATTTACTTTATAGTTACTTCACATATTATTTTTGTTCCATTCACTCCCTTTAAGTTCCTGTTATCTATGCTGAGGATGGATTACTTTGTTCTGGCAGCAGGTCATTTTGTTCCCACCATTACTAGCCATCAACAATGGGAGGGAGGAAATGCTCAAATACATAAGCCACCAATTTCTTGTCCTGGTCTTCAGCCCAACTGTACTAGCTATTACTGTATAACTGTTACATTAATATTTAGAGTAATAAACTGTTTGCCAAACTGATTATCTGATTATTAAATGACAAATTTGTGGTAATCACAACTTTAAAATAAGAAAACATATAAGTAATGCATAATAAAAATGGTATCAGGAATACAACTCTTTCTGTTGTTGTTGTTACTTCTCAGTTTTTGTTACATGCACTTAGAATGCACACTTAGGAAAGACTGAAATGGTACTGAAATATAGTTGACCTGTGAAAGTGAAAGTTGTCCAGTGGTGTGCCGCTCTCTGCTATCCCATGGACTGTACAGCCCATGGAATTCTTCAGGCCAGAATACTGTAGGGGGTAGCCATTCCCTTCTCCAGGGGATCTTCCCAACCTAGGGATCGAACCCAGGTCTCCTACACCGCAGACAGATTCTTTACCAGCTGAGCCACCAGGGAAGCCCAAGAATACTGGAGTGGGTAGTCTATCCCTTCTCCAGCGGATCTTCCCGACTCAGTAATCGAACAGGGGTCTCCTGAATTACAGGCAATTCTTTACCAGCTGAGGTACCAGGAAAGCCCCTAATTAGACCTTTACCCATAGAGTATGCATATGTATGTGCTCAGTCATTCAGTCGTGTCTGACTCTTTGAGACCCCATGGACTGCAGTCTGCCAGGCTTCTCTGTCCATGGCATTTTCCAGGCAAGAATACTGGAGTTGCCATTTCCTTCTCCAGGGGATCTTCCTGACCCAGGAATTGAACCACGCTCCTGTGTTTTCTGCATTGTAGGCCAATTCTTTACCGCTTGGCCTCCGGGGAAGCATATGTGTATACATGTATGTGTATGCAAAGGCTGTGCATTTATCTTAACTCAGATGTGTATCTCCTCTCCATAAATAATTTATCTTTATAAAGTAAAAAGTTGGACTTCCTTGGTAGTCCATTGGTTATGAATCTGCCTGCCAATGCAGGGGACATGGATTTGATGCTGGAAGGGAAGATCCCACGTGCAATCAGGGCAATTGAGCTCCAGTCCACAACTACTGAAGCCCTTGCCCTAGAGCCCGTGCCCCTCCAGGAGACTTCTCCATGTTACTACCACAAGGAGAAGTTTGCGCATCACTGGGAAGAGGAGCTCCACCTCGCCACAACTAAAGAAAGCCTATGCACAGCAACAAAGACACAGTGCTGCCAAAAAAATTAATTAATTAAAAATTTTTACAAAAGGAAAAAGAAAGTGAAAGGCTATAACAAGGGAATAGGAAGTTTTTCAAGAAAGAATTTAACATTCGTTTCTTTAACACTATTACTCCTTAAGAGACTTATGATTTTCTTTCTGCATCATCAGCAGTCTGATCCCTTTCTTAGAAGAAACAGCAATTACTTTCTGCAAAATTATATTGCTTTGACTCCTTTGGTCTATCAATTCCATATTGGCTAGAGACTTGACATTAGTTATTACACTATATATATGATTCAATATAAGCAATCATATTCAAAGTCTGGTACCTGCTAATTTTTTATAAGAAATCAGTTTCAGTAAAGTAGTAATTTAGGAATTAATTACATAGAATATTTTAATTTTTATTATCAAGAACCTTAAGTGCTAGAAAACATTAAAGTTGAGAAAGGCAAGAATATTTGGCACTTTCATTGGCATCACTTCAAATCAGATCTTAAGATTATTTAAATGATTGCTTCCTTCTAAGATAATACATAGAATACTCCCTTCTAGGGACTGACAAAGGAAAAAATGTAATCCTGATGTACACAGCACAGCAAGTGAAACTCCTGACTACAAGAGCAGTAACTCAGAGAAGGCAAGACAAAGAAAGTATGTTCATTAATTTACATAAATTAGAAATACAAATATGAAATTTTAGTATTTATGTATTGCCTCAATCTTTTCAAAGAAAATTTAGAGACATTTCTGATATACTATTCAATATATTTGCAACCTGACATATAATAATCCATAAATTATTGCTCTAGCCCACCAGGCTCTTCTGTCCATGGGACAACCCAGGCAAGAGTCCTATAGTGGGTTGCCATGTCCTCCTCCAGGGGACCTTTCTGACCCAGGGATTATTGAACCCGTGTCTCTTGCATCTCTTGCATTGGCAGGCAGATTGTTTACCACTGAAACACCTGGGAAACTCCAAATTATTGCTACAAATCAGTAATTAACAATTTAAGGTAAGTTAAAGCTACAGTGTTGTGTATAATTTGGGAAAGCAAACAGCAGGAGACAAATTTGCTAATATTCAAGTTAATGGCCTGGCATTTCTGCAGATTTTGGAATATGCATTTGCAGAATGTCTCTGACTCTCTACATAATTAATTTTCTTCTTCCTCTACCATTTCCCTCTTCCAGTCTTGTCTCTGCTACCATCAAGCTGTAGGTCCTTAGCCAAGACATGTAGTCCCTCGGGGACTCCATGCCCACCCCTTTCCTAGGAATTCTGCAGTAAATGAGATAACATGTGGAAATTCTCTGAAAAGTTAAAAAGCACCCTGTAGAAGTAACATATTACTACTGAGTGCCCAAAGGCAGTTTATTCTTACTAAACAAGGAGGGAAGATTGAAAAGACTGTTTCTGAGCCTGTACCTTGGAAATGTAGTATGTACTTGCCATCTTTTACGGCTCAGCACATTGTTTCACAGTTAGCGCTGCCCTAAAATAGCACATGGCTCAGCCCTGAGCCCTGCCTTTTATGCGCCCTTCTTGCCAACTCCTACTCTGCCTTAGAAAACATCTAACCTTTCTGTTCCTTGCTTTTAACTTTGTTTTCATTGACAACAGAGGTTGTAAGTAACACAAATGGAAATGTAGAAGGCAAAAAAGAGGATTGGAATTTGCCCAAAGTTTGCAGCGCTCTTTCTCAATATTTTTATTTTTGACAGTAATGGAACTAAATCATGATGATTGGATTTTTTCTACCTCATTATATAAAAGATATTTGGGAAATGAAAACATTGAATGTCTCTCACTGCTATAGTCACTTGACACTGTAATGGTATTCATAAAAAAGGACACATGATTTTTTTTTCTTTAAAAGAAAATATAGGCTTTACTGAACTTATGTAGACACACCCTGATAAACCTGCATAGTGAGGTGAGGAGAGTGAATAATTAAGTTTTTCTATCATTTCTGAGTTCAGACTTAACTTTCAGAGCCACAAAAGGAGACCTCAGCTATAGCAAAAAAATATAAACTTGTTCCAGAGGGGTAATTCCCTCATCATCACCTTGATGAATCTGAAATTGAAGAGGGAATTAGGAATGGTGTAGAGAATGAGTTTTATATCCATTATGTTCATGAAGATTTGCTATTTCAAGAGGAAAGCAAAAATATACTGACACCTTTAATGTGATTAAGGGAGTTATATGTGACTTCCTCAGAAAATGATTTTTTTTCTTTTCATTGTGATTTTTTTTGGAGCTTAAAACTAATTCTAGCAGTATCTCCAGAAATGGTTCCACACTCTGATTGCTTGTGCTTTATCATGTTCCTTTCCATTCCTGTGACCTTAGGCAAGTTACTTTCTCTGTACCTCTATTTTATGAGGATAAAAATAGTCCCTATTCACAGTGTTGTTAGAGAATTAAATAACATGAAGTGTATAAATAGTGCCAGGCACAAAGGCAATATTAATGTTAGTGATTACTATTATAATGAATAAATTATCAAAATATTTTAAAAACACAGAAAGCAAAATGGTAGCACACATCTATGAAGAATGGGAAAATGCATATATTTAGTTCTAGGTATAATCATCTAAATCAAAACTGCAGAGAATCTATGTAACATACACTATTATTCACCCTTGTGAAGAACATATTCACATATTTGATCAATATGAAAAAAAGTAAAAATGTTAGTCACTTAGTTGTGTCCAACTCTTTGGGACCTCACGGAGTATAACCCGCCAGGTTCCTCTGTCCACGGAATTCTCCAGGAAAGAATAGTGGGTAGCCTAGTGGGTACCAATAGTGGGTAGCCATTCCCTTCTCCAGGGGATCTTTCTGACCCAGGGATGAAACCTGGGTCTCCCACACTGAAGGTAGATTCTTTACCATCTGAGCCACCAGGGAAGTCCTGATCGATGTGCAAATGAATTAAAATTATTTAGAATCACTTGAGCCGTCTTCATTTGACAGTTCAACCACTAATATTCACATGTATCTATGGATAATCATGGAATATAACATCCTTTTCCCATGGAATTGCTATTGATGGTTGACTAACCAGATCACATTAGCTCACTCTTCTGATTTCATTTCACTGAAGCAACCCTCTTTGTTTCCAACTGCAGAAACCTTGTACCTCCAGGAATGGCTTAACATCACAGTATCATCCTTTGGCAACATAATTAAGCTTATTAGATTCTGAGAAAGCTTACCTAGTACAAGAATTACTTTTTTATGACAGTAAAATGCAGGTTTCCAACTTTTTTCTAAAAATCATTTAAAAAGAGATCCACAGCATATCACTGTAATACATTTCTGTATTAATTAATACAATTAATTAAGCAATACAATTCTGTAATACTTTCTAATATTTCCCAAGAGTCATTCTTTGCAATAATTAAAACTTCTCACAATTCAAGGCTATGAAACAGATTTTGTCTTATTTTGACTACTAGAGTCTCGTGTCAATATATACCTTACAGCAAAATATACAATTAAATTTTTTGACAATTTCTTCTCATTTTCTATCTCCATAGTATTTTACAACTATTTTAACTTGCTCTTTACATAACAAACTTACTGTTACTCTACTTAAAAATCTTTATGCTTTAGGTAATGTCCAACTCACAACTGTATTCATCAATCTCTTCCTGAGTTCAGTGATTCTCTCAGAGGAGAAGAATGCTAAGAGCTTCTTATTCACACAGCACCCCTTGTTGAGTTAAGTTTATTAAAACACGCAGGTGTTATTTAACATGTTTAACTGATATTTAACTGAAACAACTGGAAGGGAAATTAAAGGAAACTGTAGAAGCACAAGTTTTCCCAAGAACTAAATATTTCAGAAGATTCAATACAACCAGAGTGAGCTTTCTCTAAGATTAATGGAGAAACCAAGAACAACTGACTTTATTTTTATATCTTAGGCAGCCATTAGACAAACGGTTTTCAACAAACGTGCCTTGCAATGTTAATGCTACCAGAGTTCATAAAGAGGCGATTTATTATTTTGAGTTTATTGTCCAGTAACAATTCATCAGCTTTTGGATTTAGCCTATGAGTTCACAGGGGTCCTTTCATTTATTGTCTAATTAACTAAGCTTCTTGTCAAATGAGACAGATACTAAAAGAGAAAAGGTTTTGTAAAATTCCATCATCTTTCTTTTATATATTATCAATGTCCTGGAGATTTTGACAACTTATTAATTAAAATATAGCACTGAAAGAAGGCAGAAAGAATCACAAGGTAAATAGCTAAAAGAGCTTATGCTCTTATGCAACCCTAGTCTCTACACTTAATACACTTGTTTCCCAATACAACTCACGCTGACATTTTTATGTTTTTAAACTGCTCTCATACATATGTAAATGTAACTGTAAAACTCAACTTTGGATTGGAAAACTGGCCAATAATAGCTATGCATCCAAATAGTAAAAATCTTTATTGAGTTTTAATCTTTTAATTGTCATTTTTCTTCTGAGTTTTAGGAAATTAGTCACAGGCTTAAGAGGGAGTAGAACACTTTAGTAGTGGGAAGTCATAACTATTTTGGTGAACATAAGCAAAAAATTACTAGCAATCACAAATAATTGACTTTTCTGCCATGCATGTGACTATCAGTGAATTTATTTTTGAGCATCCATAGTTTTGTAAAGCATTTTAAAATATTTCCATAGGTACCATGATAACTCCTAAGAGTTTTTAGCCAAAAGAAAACCTGAAGTAGAGCCAGACAGCTGCCTGTTTAATAAAATGATATTTAGACTTATTGAACCCTGTATGTTAACTGAGCACACCTTAGTTTTATCCTACTTCTTTATTTCAGAATACCATCTTTTTAGATTTAAAAACATATAATCAAAAAAGATAATCCAGTATTTATTAGGATTACTTAAAAAAAATCAAGTCTGATAATTTGGAGGATTGTACTGAAAAAAAAAAATCCACATGATTGAATTGTTGCTCCTTTGGTAACTGAGGTGAAGCTATTGTGTAATTTATGGTAAGTTAACTTCTGGATTGCAGCTGATACCTGATCTTAGGGTCTTTCCTGGTGGCTCAGTGGTAAAGAATCCAACTGCAATATAGAAATGTGGGTCGGGAAGATCCCCTGGAGAAGGAAATGACAACCCATTCCAGTATTCTTGCCTGGGAAATGCCATGGATAGGGAGCCTGGTGGGCTACAATCCATGGGGTCACAAAAGAGTCAGACATCACTTAGTAACTAAACAACAACAACAATCTAATCTTAAAACACACACAAAAATAAAACAAAAAAAAAAATCCAAGATACTATACTCTTTCAGCAATTTAATAATATATATCTTCATTGGTTCATATAAAATTAACAAATCCAGTAATTCTCAATTAAAATATTGGATTTAAGGTATATTAATTTTTCATATACAATGCATTCCAAAGAACAAATATTCCTGAATCAATTTCAAGTACCTCAAAAGTATGAAAAAAAAAAAACAACTATTTAACAGACATTGCTTTGAGTGTATGTCCATATTTGTTATTTACATGGGTATATTTATATTTGTGATTGATTTTATTAGCATCTTTTTATGGATATTTTTATACACATAAATTTTATATCATAGTGCAAAAATGGAACAGGAATCATCCCACATGCTCTCCTTTCTGAGGTTTTATAAAACTCTTAAATGCACCAAGAATGACAAACTGTTGTCTATAATTTCAAACCACATGCTATGTGCCATGACAGTCAAAAAGTAGATTAGATTCTTATTAAGTTTAAGCTCATCATGAAAAATTGAACTTTAGAAATATAGAATCTTAAAAGAAATAATTCATGTGGGTCAATACTTGCAAATTCTAGACATATCTAGATGTGCCAAACATGCTAGCATACATAGATGCCAACGACACTGAGGATTAAGACAATACTGCTGGCAGGTTACCTATCAAGGACCTAGATGCAGGATCTTTCATTTAACACCGGAAACCAGGCTTCTAATCAAAATGCACAGAAGGTTCTCTGGCAGAAAATGTCTAAAATTTACAGAGGTTAGATGTCGATGGGGAAGGACACAGAGTAATTAGAAGGAAGTTTGAGAATTAACTGAAAAGGGTTAACATAAAAGGTGAATTCCCAGACCACGCTGAATCTTTAGTGTATAATGTGAAGAGTTTGGAAGTAGATAGAGGCTTCCCTTGTAGCTCAGTTGGTAAAGAATCTGCCTGCAATGCAGGAGACCCGGGTTTGATTCCTGGGTCGGGAAGAGCCCCTGGAGAAGGAAATGGCAACCCAGTATTCTTGCCTGGAGAATTCCATGGAGAGAGAAGCTCAACAGTCCACAGGGTCGCAAGAGTCAGACACAACTTAGCGACTAAACCACCATCAGAAAATACCTGACCATCACCTGCATAGCAGGGGATGGATCTAAATTCATTTGTGTGAATTCCTCTCTCATGCTGTTTGTATTCTAGTGCTATGATGAAGAAATGAGTATCTATTGCATTTTACCTGGTATCTATCATTTAAAAAAAATTAAAATTCACTGAATAGTGATTGTACTATGCCAAAGCTTTATTGATTGTGGAGGTATAGTGGTAAATGGGTATCAAAACTTATGTTAATTCATCATTTATTGAGCAATAACAAATAGCAGTCTCTATGCCAACTGGAGTGGAATTAATTATAGCACAAATGAAGATCATGTTGTTGTGTTAGTCAGTTAGTTGTGTCTGACTCTTTGTAAACCCATGGAGTGTAGCCTGACAAGCTCCTCTGTTCATGACATTCTCCAGGCAAGAATACTGGACTGGTTAGCCATTCCTTCTCCATAGATCTTCCTGACCCAGGGACTGAACCCAGGTCTCCTGCATTGGAGCAGATTCTTTACCATTTGAGCCACCAGAGGAGGCCAAATGAAGATCATATTTACAAACTATAACTCATGCAAGCCTTCATGTATTATAATAGAATGAACACTACATACAACATAAAACACTTCACGAACTTAACTCCTTTAATTTTCAAACTGATTTTATGAAGAAGCATCATCATGTTATAGACTATAAAATTCTGGATTAGGAAAATTAAGTAAACACCCCAATACAGCATACCCAGAAAGGAGCAAACAACTATGATTTAAAACTGGTAATAAAACCCATGAATTTTTAAAAAATTGTTTAGGTTTCTTTTCTTCCACTTGCCTAGGTCCTTCACACAAAATGTTCTTACTCAAAGGAGGTTATATTTATAAAATAAAACTAAGCTAAAATATCATACAATTTTAGCAAGGGATATAGTGAGGGGTCTTAGAAACAATTTAGTACAAATTTTTTTGTACCTGATTGAGGAAACTGAGGTCCTGACAAAGTTTCAGAGTTAATTACTGAAGAAGTAAGGGTTGAAAACCCTGAAATATTTATTTCCATGTAAACACTGTTCTCATTATACCACATTGCCAATCTAATATCCATACATTTATGTACACAAAAATATTTGTTTAAATGTTTTTCATAATATTTTATTAAAAATTTCCTCAAGGGCACTGAAATCATAACCAATATTTTCCCCACTGAATACCAGAAAAATGAAAGTGTTACATTAAGACAAAATACATTTCAGAACAAAAATTACTACCAGGAATAAGCAGAGATATTTCATAATGGAAAAGAGGTAAATTTATCAAGAAGTGTAACACTCCTAAATAAGTCAGTACTTAATAACAGAAATTAAAAACATGATTAAAAATCATTGCAGATGGTGACTGCAGCCATGAAATTAGAAGATGCTTTCTCCTTGCAAGAAAATCTGTGACAAACCTAGACAGCATATTAAAAAGCAGGGACACTACTTTACAGACAAAGGTCTGTCTAGTCAAAGCTATGTTTTTTCCTGCTCATATTTGGATGTGAGAGTTGGACCATAAAGAAAGCCGAGCTCCAAAGAACTGATGCTTTTGAACTGTGGTGTTGGAGAAGACTCTTGAGAGTCCCTTGGACTGCAAGGAGATCAAACCATTCAATTCTAAAAGAAATCAGTCCTGAATATTCATTGGAAGGACTGATGCTGAAGCTGAAGCTCCAAGACTTTGGCCACCTGATTGAAAGAACTGACTCATTGTTAAAGACACTGATGCTGGCAAAGATTGAAGGCAGGAGGAGAAGGGAACAGAGGATGAGACGGTTGGATGGGATCACCGACTCAATGGACATGAGTCTGAGAAAGCTCCAGGAGTTGGTGATGGACAGGAAAGCCTGGCGTGCTGCAGTCCATGGAATTACAAAAAATCCAACATGACTGAGCAACTGACCTGAATTGAATATGGTCAGTTCAAGCCAAGAAACATAGGAAGATCCTGAACTCACCATCTCACAAGAACACAACCAAATCTTCCACTACAAAAGGAATGATTCCCTCTAAAAAAAACAGATCTGGAAACTAGGTAAACAGCTCAAAGGATAAAAGGGGCAGGACAGGCAGAGATGTTTTCTTGCCAAAAAATCCATCTCTGGCACAGCAGCCCACAATGAGCTCACAAATATAGAACTTCTCCTTGAGGAGTGAGCGGTTTGTGCCCCATATCAAGCACCCCAACCCTCGGGACTTGCATAGGAGACATGAACTCCCGTAATGTCTGGCTTTGAAACCAAGGGACTTATTTCCAGGGGCTTATGTTCAGGCTCCAAAAGGCTGTTGGAGCCTAGATTCTGCTATTTAAAGACTTATAGACAACTCGCCTTGGGACTCAACAAAAAAGCAACAGCTTAAAAAGTTCCTAGTCTACATGTAAAGGAAATTCTTTTGCCAATCTTAAAGCATCTGCTGGGGTCGGAAGCAGGGCAGGGAGGGCGGTGCAGGGGAGGAGTAGTGGACTGCTGGGACTCTCTGTGGGGACTGAGGTGTTGGTGAGTGACATTTTCTGTGTCCTCCCCACTACCTGGCTAGTGCCAGCAGGCACAAACAGTCACAGCACTCTCCTGCTGTGCTGCAATATCTCTGGCATTTGGGACTTGCCCTGTGCCTTCCTGCTGGTTCACTAAAGCCAGCAGGTATGCCCAGTCCACACAGAAGATGCACCCTGATTACCTGGCTTGGTGGCCTGGCGAGCTTTTTGCACTGAAACAATCAGAGTCAGTTCTTGGGAGGCTACCACACCCAGGGCATTGAACAGACACAGCATAATGAAACACAACCCGACTTTCTATGAAAAAAAAAAAAAAGAAAAAAGAGAGAGACAGAGAGAGACCTATTTTCTTGAGTTTCAAGTCTTAGGGGGAGACTTAACATTTGTCACACACTAGAGGCTATGGAAGTGCTCTCAGGGAAAGTAGGCCAGAGAATGCCATGGTTGTACTCTCCTCTGGCCTCACTTCAGCTAACTAGTACCTACCAAAAAATAGTTTATATACTTGTTTGGAGCCCTGAGTTTCATGACTGTCATCCAGAGGACACCTTCATATCACCTGGTCTGGAGGACAGCAGGGCTTAAAATTGTGGTCCCACAGAGCTGTATATATTTGCATATTTCAAAAGCTGCTACATGAGGATAGTCTTCCAATCAGCCTGAAACTAGGTTCTCCCTGAGATCCCTTGCTATGAAACTCTCATAGCCATTGTTACATCCTCATCTGTGATCCATCAAGAATGAATCAGACTGCTTAGACAATCACAAGGCTTCCTCAGACAATCACGAGGCCTGCAGAATCCACCTGAAATGTGGCAGAGCAGGGTCTGATCCCTGGTTTGGGAAGATCTTCTGGAGAAGGGAATGGCAAACCACTGGCCTGGAGAATTTCATGGACAGAGGTTACAGTCCATTGGGTCACAGAGTCAGACACAACTGAGCTAAACACTTTCACACTTTCAGACAATCACAGAAGTTTGAGAGACAAGCAAATGTTAGTTCAAGGTTGAACAATTAAGGTTCATCTCCTACATAAGACCATTCCTTCAATACTGAGGGAGGTAGCTATTTCATATAATACACAGAAACAAAGAGTCAAGCAAAATGAGGAAACAAGAATATGCTCCAAACAAAGAACAAAATAAAACCTCAGAAAAAAATCTGAGTTAAATGGAGACAAGAAATTTATCTGATAACAGTTCAAAGCACAAGTCATAAAGATGCTCACTGAATTTAGAAGAAGACTGATGAAGACAGTGAGAAACTGAACAATACAGAAAAGATAATAAGGTACAAAACAGAAGTCTCAGAATTAAAGAATATAAAAACTGAACTGAAAAATACAGTAGAGGGGTTCAACAGCAGACAAGATGAAAGAGAAGAAAGAATCAGTAATCTGGTGACAGGGCAGTGGAATTCACCCAAACCGGGAAACTAAGCAAACAAAAAAAAGAAAAGAATTTTAAAAAGTTAAGATGGCTTATGGTACCTGTATGACAACATGAAAAAAAGTACATTTGCTTAACCAGGGTCCCAGAAGGACAAGAATGAGAGAAAAGGCAGGAAATTTATTTGAAGAAATAATGGTTGAAAGCTTCCCTTATTTTGGAAACAGACATCCAGATCCAAGAATCCCTGAAAGTTTCAAATAAGAAGAACCCAAGAGATCCACACAATGACACAATGTAATTATACGGTCAAAATTTAAAGATCACAAAAGAATCTTAAAAACAGCAAGAAAGAAAAAAAAAGCAACTTGTTACATATAACGGGGTCCCTATAAGACTTATCAGCAGAATTTTCAGCAAAAACTTTCAAGGACAAAAGAGAGTAGAGTGATATATTCAAGGTGAAAAGGAAAAAAAAACAACAACAAAAAACTTCCAACCAAAAATACTCTACCCACAAGGTTATCATCCTGAACCAAAGGAAAGAAAAAAGTTTTCCAGTCAGGAAAAAACTAAAGGAGTTCACAACCAATAAACTGGCCCTATAAGAAAACTTAAAGGAACTTCATTAAGCTGAAAAGAAAGGGAACCAACAGGTAACAAGAAAACATATGAAAATAAAAATCTCTCTGCTACGTAAAAGATAAGGAAAAAAATCTGAGCATAACAGTAAAGAAAGTCTTCAAAACACAAAGGAAGATACTCTGTAATGGCCTATATGGGAAAATAACCTAAGGGAAAAAAAAGAGTACATACATGTATACATATCCCTGATTTAACGCACTATGCGACAGAAACTAGTACAATACTGTAAATCAACTGTGATGTGTGTGCTGAATGGGTCAGTCATTTCAACTCTTTGTGACCCCATGACTGTAGCCCGCCAGGCTCCTCTGTCCATGTGATTCTTCAGGCAAGAATACTGCAGTGGGTTGCCATTCTCTCCTCCAGGGAATATTCCTGACCCAGGCATCAAACCTGCATATCCCGTGTCTCCTGCATTGATAGATGGATTTTCCAACAGAGTCACCTGGGAAGCCCTGTAAATCAGCTATACTCCAATAATAATTGGAGAAAAGAGCTATCAAGCAATAAAAAAAGAAACCAACAACAACAACAAATGCACAAGGGAAGAAAATAAGAGAAGAAAGGAAGAGAGAACAGCGAGAAGACAATTAGTAATAGAAAAATCATACATACTTATTTAATATTACTTTAAATATAAATGGAATAAATTCTACAATCAAAACACACAGAATGGCTTAATAGATTAAAAACGAGACCCAACTACATGTTTCTTACAAGAGATTGATTTCAGATGTAAGGCATACATAACACTAAACGTTAAGGGATGAAAAAAAAGATGTTCTATGCCAATGGAAATCAAAAGAAAGTTGGGGTAGATATATTTATATCAGACAAAATAGACTTTAAAGCAAGAATGTAAAAAATAAAACAAAGATGGTCATTATATGATAAAGGTATCAAACCAACAAGATGATATAATATTTATAATATTTAATCATCCAAAATAGGAGTACCTAAATATATAAAGCAAATATTAACAGTCCTAAAGGGAGAAAATGATGGCAATATAATAGGAGAGAACTTTAATATCTCCCTTAAACAATGAATAGAGCATCCCAACAGAAAATCAACAGAAATCAGACTTAAACCAAACATTAAACCAGAAAGACTTAACAGATGCATATAGAACATTCTATCTAAAAGCATCAGAATAAACATTCTTCTCATTCTTCTCCTCTGTCCAAGGGATTCTCCAGGCAAGAATACTGGAGTGGGTAGCCATGAAAATCTATCATGAAGGACACCAAACACACACACAAATTATAGGCCAATATCCCAGATGAACATAGGTGCAAAAATCCTCAACAAAATATCAGCAGACAGAATTCAACAATACTTTAACAGAAGCATGCACCATAATCAATTGGGAGTTATTCTAGGGAAGTAACAATGGTTCAATACCTGCAAAACAATCATCATAATATACCACAGTATCAAAATGAAGGAGAAAAACCAGAAAAACTGATTGTCTCCAACAGATGCACAAAAAGTATTTGACAAAATTCAACATTCATTTACAAGAAATATTAAATGTGGGAATAGAGGGAACGTCCTTCAACATGCTTGCTCCTTGGAAGAAAATCTATGACAAACCTAGACAGCATATTAAAAAGCAGAGATGTTACTTTGTAAACAAAGGTCTGTAGAGTCAAAGCTATGGTTTTTCCAGTAGTCACGTATGGATGTGAGAGTTGGACCATAAAGAAAGCTGAGTGCCAAAGAATTGATGCTTTTGAACTGTGGTGTTGGAGAAGGCTCTCGAGAGTCCCTTGGACTGCAAGGAGATCAAAGCAGTCAATCCTAAAGGAAATCAACCCTGAATATTCACTGGAAGGATTGATGCTAGAGATGAAGGTCTAATACTTTGGCCACCGATGTGAAGAGCTAACTCACTGGAAAAGACCATGATGCTGCGAAAGATAGAAGGCAGGAAGAGAAGGGGAAAACAGAGGACAAGATGGTTGGATGGCATCACTGACTCAATGGACATGAGTTTGAGCAAGCTCTGGGAGATAGTGAAGGACAGGGAACCTTGTGAGCTGCAGTCCATGGGGTTGCAAAGAGTCAGACATGACTGAGTGACTGAACATTAACTTCAACATAATATTAGCAAGCAAAACAAGTTCTGTCTATTTACATACATAGCCTTGCTTTTCCTTATGAACCTTATTGGTCCTAGAGATTTTCTGGAAAGAATATGACAATAATGTTATGAAATATGAATCCATAAACTACTGGGTTTTTTCAAGAAAAATTCAATTCAAACAAAAATAATCTGCATGAACATTTTATTCACTTGAAAAGGTATTTGGCATAAAATTTTATGAAACACAGTATCTAATAGGAATAACAGTTCTTTTAACATTCAAGATTTATCCAGCGCACATAATTATTTAATAACACCTGAAGTATATTCTCCCCTAGGAGTGACAACCATCTGGTTGACCTTGTGCTAGATCAATAGGGAAGGCAAATCTGTAAGTCACTGTTTCCCAGATGCTATGACTCCATCACCCCACCACCACAAGAAGGGACAGAATGTGTATGGGAGAAGAGATCTCTTACTTCACACACCTTTAAACTGACTGTGTTTTTAACTGGGCAGTAAGACAAAACTGAAAGGATTCTTCTAATGGGTCACTCAGAAATTTTAAAATATTAATAAATGAAAGAAAGTATAAATGTCAACCCTGTACAAAAGTTCTATATCTTTAGTAACCTATTCAGTGTGATACTCAGACAAATCATAATAAGATCACTGAGACACTTTAGGTAATAAGAAATTTGGAACAGGATTTCAAGCAGGTACAGTCAAATCAGCTAAGAAAATTACTATGACCTATTTAACTTATATGCAGAGTACATCATGAGAAACGCTGGGCTGGAAGAAGCACAAGCTGGAATCAAGATTGCCGGGAGAAATATCAAAAATGTCAGATATGAAGATGACAACACCATTATGACAGAAAGTGAAGAGGAACTAAAAAGCCTCTTGATGAAAGTGAAAGAGGAGAGTGAAAAAGTTGGCTTAAAGCTTAACATTCAGAAAACTAAGATCATGGCATCTGGTCCCATCACCTCATGGGAAATAGATGGGGAAACAGTGGAAACAGTGTCAGACTTTATTTTTCTGGGCTCCAAAATCACTGCAGATGGTGATTGCAGCCATGAAATTAAAAGACGCTTACTCCTTGGAAGGAAAGTTATGACCAACCTGGATAGCATATTAAAAAGCAGAGACATTACTTTGCCAACAAAGGTCCGTCTGGTTAAGGCTATGGTTTTTCCAGTGGTCATGTATGGATGTGACAGTTGGACTGTGAAGAAAGCTGAGTGCCAAAAAATTGATGCTTTTGAACTGTGGTGTTGGAGAAGACTCTTGAGAGTCCCTTGGACTGCAAGGAGATCCAACCAGTCCATCCTAAAGGAGATCAGTCCTGGGTGTTCATTGGGAAGGACTGATGTTGAAGCTGAAGCTCCAATACTTTGGCCACCTGATGCAAAGAACTGATTCATTGGAAAAGACCCTGATGCTGGGAGGGATTGGGGGCAGGAGGAGAAGGGGACGATAGAGGATGAGATGGCTGGATGGCATCACCAACTCGATGGACATGAGTTTGAGTAAACTCCGGGAGTTGGTGATGGACAGGGAGGCCTGGCGTGCTGCGATTCACGGGGTCGCAAAAAATCGGACACGACTGAGTGACTGAACTGAACTGAATGATTAAAATTAATACATTTAAACAACTGGTTTTGCTCAAGATACTTTCCCTATTACATAGTTCATTTTTGGAAGTTTTTTTTGTTATTAATTTAGAAATTGTGGGATTTCATTATCCTTGTTGATATAACTTTTTAAAACAGTATCCAAATTAAGTGAATTCTATCTAGTTATTTCCAAGAAGACTCTTGGGAAGAATAAAATAGGAATTATAAGATTTTCAGATAATTAGCTTATCTAATCATGCTGTATTCTGCATATGTTATAAATTAAGTATTATTCTATAAGAATTTTTTTAAATTTCAGAGCACTTAAAATTTTAGATATGCAGTATTTTAAAAAGTCCATCATAACTTCCAGTCATGTTGTAGACAGTAGTCATTATCCTATACAATACTGAAGTCTGGTTTTAAAAGACTGTATTACTTAGTTTCCTCTTTAAAAGATAAAATGTAACTGTCTTTTCAAAAACAGACTTGATGAATTATCTCTAGTGACAAACTTGTTTTTAACAGTTACATATTCAAGCTCAAGCTTCAGTTTAAAATTTTTTAATTAGTTTCAGTGTAATGGAAAGCAGGTTTAGATACCTAATCTATGTGATCACTTCATCTTCCTATGCATGCATGCATTCTAAGTCACTTCAGTCGTGTCCGACTCTGTGTGACCCCGTGGACAGCAGCCCACCAGGCTCCTCTGTCCATGGAATTCTCTAGGCAAGAATACTGGAGTGGGTTGCCATGTCTTCTTCCTATACACTAGAGAAATATAGAAAACAGGGAGGGAACTGCACTGCTCCTTAATGCCTTTACTTTTTACTTGATTAGGTAATTCATAGCTCTAGGGCTTGCCTGGTGGCTCAGTGGTAAAGAATCCACCTGCAATGCAGGAGATGCAGGTTCGATCCCTGGGTCTGGAAGATCCACTGGGGAAGGAAATGGCAACCTACTTCAGCGTTCTTGCCTGGGAAATCTCACAGACAGAGAAGCCTGTGGGCTATAGTCCATGGGGTTGTAAAAAAGTCAGAAACAACTTAGTGAGTAAACAACAACAACAATTCACAGTTTTCATCCTGGAAGAAGAGGTGAAATCAGCCAGCAAGATGTGTTAGTAATTTAAAAAAAAAAAAAAAACAGACATTTCAAAAGGTCTTTTTTCTTTCCAACTTAGCTTAATAGCCATGGGTTCTTGAGGGGAATGGCTAATTCAGAAGCTAAGGAAACAATTAGAAGCTCACACACTCTAAGTTCCAAATAAGGCTCCTTCAGTGCTTGTGATGACCCTGGGGAAAGCACTGGTGATTTAAGAAACTAAGAAAAAAGATAGCCATTTGAGTCATAAGTGTCAGTCATACTGCTGTTTGAAATGGAAGATAACAGAGTTTCAAAGGCACATGGCTATATAAGGCCTGACAGTATACTGTTTCTCAAATGAATGAAAATATGCCCAGTGACACTAACGTTTATGCAGAGATAAAGCTGAAAGGAGCAATAAAGATATAAATGACTCTGACTGGCAAGATGATCTTCCTGATCCATCTCTTATTCCATCTGTCCAATTATTTTGGGTTACGTGATGACCAAAATCATCCAAGTCTTTTGAATTACATACATTAAAGCTCATGCACACATTTGGCAAACCATTCCCTCAGAGGACCTTAATATGCCTTTCATGTTCGTGAATATTTGAAATCACACTTGTTTTCCTAAGCTTCTGAAGAGAGCATATGCATACAATAGCAATCAAAAGCATATTATTTTAGGTCCTTTTCAATTAATCAGGAGACTTTGCCAACCTCAGGATCTCCTCATGGAAATAGAAGAACACCATTAGAACAATGTATGGAGAGACCCAGTTTTTAGTTTAAGGCTCAAAATGTATTAGAAAAAATTTCAATAATTAAACCTGCATGGCTCTTTCTATTGATGAGAAGTACCACATAAGGGGTGTTCCTCATCAAAGTTCAGTGACTACTAAGCTTAAAGATCTTAGGCTTTGAATTCTTCACCATCTCCTCATGCATGTACATGTAAACACAGAAGAAACTTCAAAAAGGGCAGAATCCATTTCAAACATTTTCATAAATAAATGAAATAGAGAGTTTTGTCTGTGAATCAATAGTTTAAAACAGCCACATCATCCAAAAAGCAATCCAGTAGACATTTTTTAACGCTAATCAATACTCAATTATTATTTTACTCTCTTTACTAATTTTTGTACCTGGATTAAGAAAAAAAAAGACTTCAACATTTCTCTCAGATTGTTTGTCAACTTTCTTACCATCAAATGTTAAGTAAACTCTTGCTTGGGGCTGAGGCGATCCTTTCACATAGGTAGAACAAACAAATACTCCAACCAAGATGCACACTGCCTGGAATGCCATTTCTTCAGATTTGCAAGTTAATATCCAAGGGAAAATACCTTTATAATAAAGATAATAAGTTGTTATATTTTACTTGACATTTTAGGAGCACACACCCACCCATACACGCAAAACCAGCAATCTAGACAGCACCTTATTCACAAAAGACATATCTGAACTTTTAGAGTCACGCAAACAGTAGGAGGTGCTGTGACTTTCTGTCTTACATGTGAAAATTCGGATTTGATTTCATTTGTGTCTGGAAGTCTGTTAAAAGTGAAATTATTTCATCATCCAGCAAAATAATGTAAATATTAAACAAAGCAGCCAGGAAAATGTTGTCAATTCCCAAAGGAAAAACCAATATTTAAACTTGTTATTCTCTTTAAACAACAGCAACAAAAAAACACATTACATTGAAAAGACTTGAGAATGGTGCCAAGAGGTATTAACAGATGAAAACTTCTCTTTCTACATAAATATAGTAGCAGGAGAAAAATCTCACATAAAATTCCACTTCCACACACTCATTAGCTCTTTGGAGTAACCATTTCTGAAATGATATTTCTACACAAAAATCTACCAGTGCTCAATTCCTGATCACTTATATCACTGGAATTAGTTATCTGCCAGGTTATACAGATGACCATACAGCTGTTAAATGATGTAGATGAGGTAACCATGAATTTGTGCCAAATTCAAACCAATGACTTAGTGGTGAGCAATCCAGTGAACCTCAATGCCTTTTTAAAATAAATCAACAAGAAAGTGGGCTGTCAAAATTTCAAAAGATAAATCAGAGAGACAGGTATTACTGTTTAAAACCATATCTATATAACTGATACATGCTATTAACTAATGTCTGAACACTAGAGATCACGGAATGTGTAACATCAAATCTATAGGAGCTCCAGTAGCCACAATATGCAAAATAAACTCAGGACCATTAAAAAAAAAAAATCATTTTGAGTCTAACACAATTATACAATGAGATGACATGACAGAGTTTAATCTATTTTTACAGGTTACAACAATACTGATCTTCAATATTATGTGGCTTTTAAAATTAAAATCTTATTGTTTTAAAATTAAAATCTGTATTGTTATTCAATAAAGAAATGCCACTAAAATTTGAGAAGTAATACAGTACAGAAGCAATAGAGAAGCTTCAGTAATACAAAAGCAAAGGAACAATTAAACTGAACATGCCACTGTAAACAAAACTTATTGATTTCTTAGGTGGTACATATAAGAGGTAGAAAAAAAAAATTCTATGCTTCTTTTACCACACAGATGGAGGGAACCCTAGAGATGTTTGTGTTGGTAATTTTCAAAAGAAACACTTTCTTCCTGCTTCCACAACCTCTTCACCTTGTCATCCCTAAATTAACTTGAAAGAAAACCGATTTTATAGGGTGATTTTCCCTTAGTAATTTGCTCCCTGGTTTTGCTGACTTTATAGTTAAATTTCACTCCCCCCAAATATATAAATATGCCTAACCTTTGTCTCTGTATTAAGCAGGCTAATAATTACACATTTTTAAATTACTGCTATTATCAATATCTTATCTGATATGTCCCCATGAAAGCAACATACGCCACAAATTGCAAAAAAATAACATTGGAAATGAAATGACAGGTCAAGTGGAGTGAGTATAAAGAGCAACGTGATTTCAAGCCATCCAGAGATGAGAAGTGAGGGAAAGTCAAGTATCTTATACATGCCCCCGCCCCTCATATTTTAGGACTTCTTCCCTTTAACTCAAACACTTAAGACACGATGCTTATTGTTTTCACTTGTAGTGACTGAACACTAATAACACGTAATAAAAGGCCTCTTATAAAATTCTCTCCAGTAATTTTGCCTTAGAAGGCAGGGATACTCAACTTTAAACTCTCCGCAGGTGTCATAACCTAAAAAAACAATTCCAGTCAGGCTCTCTGCAAGGGAAACACTTCCATGACAAACTACACGCGCTCTTAAGAAAATGTCCAGATTTGAGAACACGGATGTGTGAAAAGTCTATACACAGATCCAAAGTTGTATTTTGCTAAATTTGTAATGCTGAAAACAACGAATCCAGCTTACCGAGGCGGAAAGAGATCAGCGCGGAAAAGTCGTCAATGCGCTACAGGTTTGGATCCTCGTTTCTAGCCCTTTTCCCAAAAGACCGTAATTTCTAGGGCGTCCCAGCGATGAAATTCTTTCTTTCCTGCCTTCTGAGTTCCTTTGTAAAGGAATCCTCAGCGTTGAAGCGGCGCGGCACCCGGAGCCCTGCTCCGCGTCGCTCAATCAAGCACTCGGGAGTGAATGGAAAGTGGCCGGCACAAGGGCGAGCGCTCGGGTGTCCGATTACAGCTACGCGGCGCGCGGCTCCGGCCGCCCCGGCGCGCCGCCCAGCCAGCTCACAGCACCCGCCCAGCGCGCTCGGCCGCATCTCCACCGGCCGCGAGGCCCCACCCAGAGCGCGCCCGCGGGCGGGTGGCGGGGAGCCGCCAGGGCGGGGCCGACCCCGGGACAAGCTGCCCTCGAGATCCAGGAATGTGCTGCAGCAGGCTAGGGGGCCAACTAAACAACTCTGCTCCTTTCTCACTCCGCCGTGGAGTGAGCAACTTACAGGGTGTTCCAAGGTTTTTGTTTGTTACCGGCTGCTCTGGGAAGGCATTCAGGTTTAAGCTTGGCCTTAAATATCAAAGTGCAAAGCAGTTTTGGCCAGAAAAGGATCACAGCATCCTTTTAAGGCAAGTAGATGGGGTTTTAAAAGGCATGAGTCTCGTCCTTTTCCTGTAGAACATTTTCTAAAACCGGTCGACATAAAACAGTCTCATCGCAGAAGTTTATCCTTTTAATGGGTATTGTTTCCTATTGTGCTTCCTTAATGTCCCTAAAGCAGTAACTTTGTCGACCTCTCCACGTTCACTCATATACAATACCCTACCTTCCGGGATACTCCCAAAACATAATTATAAGAAATTATTTCACAGTTGTGTAGAGGAAGCCTGTTTTGAATTATGCCAACAGATAGAGGTTTACGCATCTAGACATCAAGGGTATATATTTCCAGCACTACCTTTAGGTAACCTTGTTAAATTCCGGAACTAACGTTGATGTTTAAGTGAAAATTATTTCTCTGGATCACAGTTAACTAGATATTTGTACTTGGGGAGAAATGAGCTTCTACCTCCATAAAATGAGCAGGTACTTGCTTAAAAATCACTGTGAGCTAAAGCCCAGTAGATGTCACTATACAGAGAGAACATGGAGTGTAATTTCTCCACCGTGTTTCTTATAATTTTCTTTATGAAGTAAGTTAGATCACTAAATTTTTATAAACTATCATAGAAAATACTTCTGAGAGTGCAAAATCTTTGATGGAGTGGGACAGCTGAGCTAAACCTCACTAGGAGGAAGAGAAGCAGTGATTAAGAAAAATCTTTCGTGTTATCTAAGCACCACTTCTTACGCAGACATGTTATGTCACTAACTTTTTCTGTGCAGCGAGATATGAAGGGATTATGCCAAATAAGAATGCAAACTTGTGTTCAAAAATTATATTCCATGACCAATATTCTCTTCAGACACAAACTATGTTTATGAAAGAAATTTCAAAGTGGATCTGTTCTTTTAAAATAATCTAATATAGTTAAATTATTTTTGCAATAATTAGTGAAATAAAAATGTGAGCAGCTCCTCGACATGTTTGTAATAATGAATTTAACTGACAAAACATCTGACAGTATTAGAAACCAGATGTAAACATGAGTAAACCCTATGCATGGTTTTCTCTGAAATACTTCTGAAACTGATTAAGATCCGAGTTATAGTGACCACTGTTACTTGCCTACTGATGCATTAGTATATATCCTTAAGCATTTGTAAATTAGGGACCGAAAAGAATAAATCATTAGAAAGAAGAATGCAGTGAGCATTAATAAACTGTATAATCCTTAATTTCAAAATGTGGGGTCATTATACACTTGCTGCTGCTGTTGCTTAGTCACTTTAGTTGTGTCTGACTCTGTGTGACCCTATGGACTATAGCTCACCAGGCTCCTCTGTCCATGGGATTCTCCAGACAATACTGGAGTGGGTCGCCATGCCCTCCTCCAGGGATCAAACCCAGGTCTCCTACACTGCAGGCAGATTCTTTATTGCTGAGCCACCAGAGAAGCCCCATGAGACACTGATTAATCTGTAAACCCATGCAAAGTAGAATATATTTACACAGGGAACCAAGATAAAGAAATGCAAGGTGAAATGCAAGCCAAATTTACTACCAAACTCACTTTACTGAAGTTGGAAGAATCATCTCAATTCTTCAAAAGGATTTAGAGGGTATGACAAATAGTTTCTATTTAACCAGTCTATGAAACTTGTGCTATGATTCTCTCTTTCTTTGCTGAATAAACTTCTTTCAGTGTATTTAACTGAATGGTATTTGCCCAGTACTGAGACATTAATAGTATTTGCACAGGACTCAGACATTTACCACTGACCACGCCTCAAAATGAGTCATGAAAATATTGATAGGCATAGTCAAGTCAGATTCAAGCACAAGGACACAATTACTTCTCATGTTTGACTGAAACTTGGGCCATATAGTGAAATTTTAAGAGGGTCAATAGGTGACCATAATAAGATTTATCTCTGCCCCTCTTTTTCCAAACTACTTAGAAGCCTAAAAAACCTTGACAGGACTTATATAAGAAACATTACTGGCCAGTGCCACTTTCCTTGGATGCAGTTTTTGACCCTATCCTCATAGGTGGGAAATAGCATGAGCTAATTGAGTAAGAGGGCCTTCCCTGGTGTCTCAGATGGTAAAGTATCTGCCTGCAATGCAGGAGACCCTAGTTTTATCCTTAGCAGGGGAAGACCCCTGAAGAAAGGAATGGCTACTGACTCCAGTATTCTTGCCTGGAGAACTCCGTGGACAGAGGAGCCTGGTGGGCTACAGTCCATGGGATCACAAAGAATCAGAAATGACTCAGTGACTAATACTTTCACACAATCAAGTAAGCTAGTTTGGGAAAGGTGAACACTGCAAAGATATACAGGAGTCATGACACTGTTAAATTCCGAGGCTATTAATTACAAAGTTTACCCTCATCAAAATGTTTTTGGGGAAAAAATCCAAGTTAAAATACTAAAATCGCTCTCATTGAGATGTTAAAGGAATGATGTTATAGACTCTTGTACACTGAAGTTTTCCTAATGAAGTATAATGACCTTATTTTTTACATTTTTGGTGGTCCTAAATATAAATTCTTGGACTGATTTTGAGTAACGTACCCATCTTTTCTTTATTAGTTGTACAGCTATGAAATCCATTATTTTAAATTTAAAGAAAGATTATTTTCAGGTTTTTCCCACCATACAGATGAACTATATGAATAAGATTTACTTCAGGAATCTCAATCCTTAAGAGATTGAAAGTTCTCTTATTAGTTATATTTAATATTTGTCACAGGAGAAGATAGATCATGTATATTCTAGTAATTTTGCATGTTATATGAACAGCATTCCTGAACGAAATTACTGTTTTACACATGAGAACAGAGAAGGTTAGCCCAAAGTCTCACGGATAGTAAATACTGGACTAGAAAGAGAAACTCTGGCATGAATGACTTGTCTAATTTTTTTCAATGTGAGTTATTATTGTACGTTTCCTCCCTTCTCTAATTCTCTTCTCCTCTTTGACTTTCCTGCCTCCTAACTTCCTCATTTGCTCAAATTCTAGATGACAGCATTTTAAATCTCCTGAACCATATCTTTAGAACGTTTGTACTGCAAATGGTTATTGACTTTGTTCACATCAGCGTTCTCTTTTGGTTACCTTAGTTGTTCTGAGACCAAGCCAGTCAAACAGGTCTGGTCTAGAAATATGTGTGTGTAATTGCTATCTGCATGGTTAATAGGCTTTAGTATTTCCTCCATTAAAATCATTTCTTATTTTTCAATACGGTGAGTGTATCTCTACTTTCATTCTTAACTCATTGCTAATCTATATCCTTGACCCTTGATCTCTTTCTCTTCTGATGTGTTCTAGACCCTAGGCTTCTCAACTTGTAAAGTTCCTGGCATCAAATAAAATAAACTCGTGATAGTGGTTTGCTCTGGAGAGAGAAACTGCCAGAAAGAAATTGCTGCTTTTTTGCAGCATTTTGCCTTTGTAATTTTATAGCAGGTGAATATATAAGATTTTATAAAATGTGAAATCTAGTTCAGCATTACTTTAAATACTTTTAAATTGTTCATACACAATAAAGTCCTATGTTTCCCAACTCAGCCAAAATAAGAGTATGTTCTTCTCTCTAATGTCTATATATTACTGTATCTCAAACACTGAAGTAGAATGGTAAGGAATTTCAGTAGTAAGAGTCTGTTAGTGATTTTATTTATTTTTTATGTGCACATGACAAGCTTGTAAAAGAGTGTTGTGGTCACTCATATTATCATCACAGGGGTAAAATGTGAATTCTGCATTTGTTTTGTCCTTATAGGAATATTTCATGGGAAACTTCCTGAGGGGAGTAGTATCTGTCTTCAAGATCAACTATAAACAACTTCAGTTGCCTTTTCATACTGTTCATGGCAGAAAGTGAAGAGAAACTAAAGAGTCTATTGAGGAAGGTGAAAGAGGAAAGTTAAAAAGCTGGCTTAAAATTCAGCATTCAAAAAACTAAGATCATGGCATCTGGTCCTATCACTTCATGACAATAGATGGGGGAAAAAAGTGGAAACAGTGACACATTTCATTTTCTTGGACTCCAAAATCACTGTAGATGGTGACTGCAGCCACGAAATTAAAAGACAGTTGCTCCTTGGAAGAAAAGTTATGACAAACCTAGACAGTGTATTAAAAAGCAGAGATATCACTTTGCCAACAAAAGTCTGTCTAGTCAAAGCTATGGTTTTTCCAATAGTCATGTATGGATGTGAGTTGGACCGTAAAGAAGGCTGAGTGCCAAAGAACTGATGCTTTCAAACTGTGGTGCTGGAGAAGACTGTTGAGAGTCCCTTGGACAGCAAGGGACTGTCAAACCAGTCAATCCTAAAGGAAATCAATCCTGAATATTTATTGAATCTTCATATTCATCTTCATACTGAAGATGAAGCTCTGATATTTTTGCCATCTGATGCAAAAAGCTGACTCCCTGGAAAAGACCCTGATGCTGGGAAGGATTGCGGGCAGGAGGACAAGGGGAAAACAGAGGATGAGATGGTTGGATGGCATCACTGACTCAATGGACATGAGTTTGAGCAAGCTCTGGGAGTTGGTGATGGACCAGGAAGCCTGGCAAGATGCAGTTCATGGGGTCGCAAAGAGTCAGACAGGACTTAGCTACTGAGCAACAACAACAACAACTGCATTTGCAAAGTAAATGATAGTTCCTTAATAAATAGAGTTTGTTAATTGAATATATACACACACACACAGACACACCATCAGACTTTGCTTAAGAAAGGTAAACTGCTTTGCTAGATCTATTATATCCTGAGCTGTGTTTCTCTATCGGGCAGTATAAAACTCTTTCCCACATGTTCTCACAGGAGAACTACAAGAGGCCTATGTGAGTGTCTCTGATTGTCAGAGGAGTGTAACAAGGCTCAAAAATAATTACCAACTGGAGCAATGAGTTCAGGATTGTTAGTTATAGCTGATTCCCATTAACAGTTTTTTAACCTGGTCAAAGGCCTTTTCCACATTATCTTCAAATTCTACCCCTTTTCTATTCTTCATGAACCTTAAGTGGTTGATTAGAAAGTAGAATATTAAATTGTATAAACAACTTTTACATCCTAACAAAGGCAGTCTCATAATGAAAATTACATGATAAAGTTGTCTTCTCTACCATTGATCTCTGGGAGATAGAGAAGGCTGTGCAATAAATTTAAAACATCAACTACTTGTTATTAATTTTAGTCATGATACTTAGTGCTTTGAAATTTCAAGTGGCATTTAAAAATTTTAAAGGAGATAAACAATTTTCATTTTTTTAAAAAAATGTGACATAAGATATGCAACTGTGGGGTACATTTCAGCGAAATAGCTTTTCTTTGATGGATTGTATCTATTGCAATGGGCTTGTTGGATTTTAGACCAGAAGTGTACCAGAAAAAGGAGTATGATTTAGAAAAGAATATGTTATTTAATGAGCTTCCCAGGTGGTCCTAGTGGCAAGAACCAGTCTGCCAATGCAGGAGATGTAAGAGATGTGGGTTCAATCCCTGGTTTGGGGGAGACTCCCTGGAGGAGGGCATAGTAACCCACTCCAGTGTACGTGCCTGGAGAATACCATGGACAGAGAAACTTAGTGGGCTACAGTCCACGGGGTCACAAAGAGTCAGACACGACTGAAGCAACTTAGCACACACACACACATGTTATTTAATAGATGTTTTACAAAGATTATTTCTTTTAAACTCCTTAATGGTCCTAAAAAGAAAATATAAGTGCTTACATTATGCAAATAGAAAGCCAATGCAAAAAAGTGAGTCACCTGCTCTTACTTGGGCCCTGTCTCTAGGCAGTGAACTCCGGTCTGCCTGTGTCAGAGTCCACTTCTCACTACTCTTAGTACTGTTGGTTCAGTTCGGTAAGCAGAAGTGGAAAACTTTACCTTTCCTCCTAGGCTGTTAAGGTCCCGAAGAAGGTTTTTTGTTTTTGTTGGATACTAAACACTTTATCTCACACATCTGAATTATAAATTCAGATGTTTTATTATCACCATGAAATTATAGGACGTTTCAAAGCAAAATCACTATGTATTTCTTCTTTGCATTTATAGAATAGCTAGAACTGCAATGATTAATGAATAGCTTTGAAATATAGATGGAGAAGTACTTCAGGAAATATAGGTAGAAGAAGGACTCAATAATAAATTGACTAGGTAAAAGACCACACAATTATGAAACAAAATTCCTGAATAATTTTTTATCTATCCAAACACATTTATAGTTATATATTAACAAATTCGTTCTCTTCCTTTAAGTCTAGCTTGTTACTTGTGTAAATACAGTAAAAGCCAATCCAGAAACAAATCAGCACAGTGAATTCAAGCCTAAATAACATGAGGTTCAGTGATATCAAGGAAGGTCAAACCTGATTTTTAAACAGCAAGTTACAGGTTACCTGTTATACCAGTTAGGGTTTCTGAATAGTCTTTTGTTCATTCACTGGGGATAATGTTCCAGCTTATTTTCATGGCTCAGACATTCCCTTTCACTGACTGGTCCAAGATAATCCTTCATCCCCCACTCCCCTATTCCTTCCCCTTGCTCCTTAAACTTCTATGTATCAAATGCCTTGCCTTACAATTGTTTGCCCATACTGTACCTCGTCACCTTCTGTGGTTTTCATATGCCATTTCCTCTGTTTTCCTCCATCTCATCCACTTGGCAAATTCTTTCTCATTCATCGAGACTTACCTCAAATCCTCTCTGTAGAACACTCCTACAATCCTAAGCAAACATTAGTGAAGTCTTGGATATTATACATAAAATGATAACAGTATCAATTTTGATGTCAAATAGAGTTTGATTTATATTTTTGATACATTAACTTACTATGTTGAGTATTGTGTCTTTTCCAGTTTTATTTTTATTATTTTTAAAATGAGAATTATACCAACTACTGTTAGCTTGATGGTTAATTAGATATTATAATGTATGATAACACCTTCTCTCTCATTATTCCCATAAATTTGTTTATCCCTCTGCTGTATACTTTTAAAAAATATGTAATTATTTTTTTGGCTTTGCTGAGTCTCTGTTGCCACGCCGGCTTTCTTCTAGCTGTGGTGAGAGGGGGCTGCTCTTCCTTGCGGTGTGCGAGCTTCTCACTGCAGTGGCTTCTCTTGTGGAGCAAGGGTTCTAAGGGCGTAGGCTCTGTGTCATGGGCTTCAGTAGTTGTGGCTCACGGGCTTAGTTGCTCTGCAGCATGCGGGATCGTCCCAGACCAGACATCGAACCCACATCCCTGGCACTGGCAGGCTGATTCTTAACTATTAGGCGGCCAGGGAAGTCTCTGCTGTATATATTATGTTACCATCGTGTGAAAATGTGCTCCATTAACTCCACTGCCTCAGGACAGGACATAGACCTCTAGACATTTTGTGGCCAGAAGCAAAGCCACGTTGGCACACAGTGACTGCTTGATAAATGGTTGCTCAATTAACTACATCAAACTTTTCTTTCAGTAATGTTTTGTGGACCTGAAGAAGCCTAAATAATATATTTTATTGTTACTAATAGTGTTTCATTTCAATATATAGAGTTTCTTACTGACTTTTTAAGTAACTACTTTCCAAGGTTCATAACTTTACTCCCAAAGGTAATTATGTTTGTATTTTCCTCTTCAGGCTGTATTTGAATTTTAATTTGAGTTTGTAAAATCTGTGAGAACATCTGAATTGGCTTCATTCTTGATAATCAACTGCTATAAGAACATGTGGTATGAATTAATTCAAATTTTAAACTTGAGGTTTAAAATTAAAATTCAGAAAACATGTTTTGAGTTCTCTGTTTAAAATTTAAAACAAGGTTCTGGGAAAGTCCTATCACATTAAACATAAAAATAACAGCATACATGATTAAAACGAACCTAGTAGCAGCAATTCTTGACATAGAAAGGGAAACAAATATCTATTTCCAATAACTGAATATAATTTTGTTTCTTCTCATGTTTTACTCTAGAGTTGTTTCATTTAAGCTTTCTTCTACCAAGGTCTTAATTTGAAGCAACAAGAATATAATCTTTTAAGATTTAAACTTTCTACAAATTTTATTTTCATATTCTGTAGATTTCATCCCAATTTCATTACTTTTAAGTATATATCACTTAACAAAATATCATATATTAAATATCTTGGATTATCTATTGCCATAATAGTAGCATGAGTTTTAAAAACTTGCTTTATCAAAGGGTTCTTCAATCTATCCAAAAAATTTATTTAGTTGGCATTCATATTAAAAGCATATATATTTTCAGAAAACGTCTATGGTTTAAATGAAGAGCTATAAAAAAATAACACCAATAATACCAATTCAGTTTTAAAATTCTATGAAGGGTCTTCCCTGATAGTGTAGTGGTTAAGAATTCACTTGCCAATGCAGGGGACACAGGTTCGATCCCTGCTCTGGGATGATTCCACATGCTGCAAGGCAACTAAGCCTTTGCACCACAACTGCTAAGCCCTCCCTCCATAATCTGTGAGCCACAAATTCCTGAAGTCACCATAATGAGAAGTGCATGCACCGCAACTAAAGAAAGCCTGCACGCGGCAACAAAGACCCAGCACACCCATAATTCATTAATTAAAAATAAAATAAAATTCTATGATGAGTAAACTAATGCAAAACATTTATAATTATAAGCATATTATTTTAGGAACACATGGCATATTATTTTTATCTATAGCAAATTCATATCAGCTAGGAAAAAAAGCATTTGTACTTCCTGGTAATAGAAAATATGAAATTTTTATAAAAGTTTGATAAGCTTTATAAACTTCAAAGATTTTATAAAACTTTTCTAACATTTTATAAAAGTTTTTTATAAAATCTTATTGAGAGACATTGAGCTCCAGCCATAGAATTAAGTGCTAGTGTTGGATATTTTTCTATCGATCCCTTAGAAAGTATAAATGTGCACCTGTAACCCCAGAAAATTCATTACATTGTAAGATTTTTATCTGGAGAATTTTTCTTTTCATAATGAACTATTTATTTTCCTGGAGTTAAAAACACCACCTCTCCTATCTCCATACATACCCATATATTTTGAAGAAATATTAAAAGTTTCTAGGAATATTCTAACTCTGGATCTACAGTTTAAGAATAAACACTAAAAGATAATATAATTCTATTAAAACATAGGTATACTGAAGGTGTCACCTCAGTTTTGAAAATACAAATTAGTATTTGCATCCAATTATTGATGCTGTCATTTGTCTATGGATGCATGTATAGACCGAATATAAAGGTTTCTAAAAGGCAACAATTTTTGACATAAGAAATATTTCATTATTTAATGTATAGACCAACTGTTAAGGCTTCTGAAAGGCAACAATTTTTGATATTAGGAAATATTTCATTATTTGACTTCCATTTCAGTCTCTCTTGGGGGCTCCCCTGGTAACTCAGCTGGTAAAGAATCCACCTGCAATGCAGGAGACCCTGGTTCAATTCCTGGATCTCAAACATCCCCTGGAGAAGGGAACAGTTACCTACTCCAGTATTCTGGTCTGGAGAATTCCATGGACTATCCATGGGGTTGCAAAGAGTCAGACATGACTGAGAGACTTTCACTTTCACTTTAAGTCTTGAGTGTGCATAAGCTCTTGGTTACAATGTATTGTTTCTCTGTGGAATTTATGTTCTTTATATACTTTAACATTATATGCACATACATACCCTGGGGTATGATTTGGTTGTATATCGCTTTTATACAAAATATGAATGTTTGATTCTTAGAGTCTTTCATTTTCATTTAAGGTACGCTAACTCCAAAACGTTCCATTATTTTTTTTTTTTTTGCATTTCCTTCCTTATCAGATTTTTTAAAAATTATTTTAGGATTATTATTTGAGTGAAACCAAAACATGATAAGAGTATCTGCAAATTGAAACACAATAATTTACTTATAGGAGAGAAAGTAACCTTTGGCAATATTTTAAACACTGACTGCTTCAACAATTCACCAGCTAATACTCAGTGAAGTTTTTGTATGTGTTATGATTTTATCTTCTCAAATTCTGAAGGGCAAACAAATGTGCTTTACTTTTAAAGTTTAGCATTTTCCTCATATTTAGACTTAGAGAAAATAATCCGTTCACTGCTCAGTTTCAGTATTTTCAAGTTATGATACACAATCACAGATTGGCATAGAGTTAAGTATAAATCTACTTTTCTCAGACTGAAACCTGGTGATTAATTGAGTCACATAGATGATCCATATTTTACTCAACTGTCAATTTATATAATAGTTTAACCCAAAGAAGGCCCTCCACTAGTATAAAAGCATTTCTTGAAATGTTTGTTTAACACTCTTACAGTCAGGTACCCTGTCTCTTTTCTCTTCTACTTTTGAATCAAAACCTCCCTGTCTGCTATAAAATATGGATGTCTCTAAGGAAACAAAAGTTTTGCTGTGCACAATGCCAAAGAAGGTTGGAAGTCGAGGGAAATGGTGATACTTTCTATCAGAGAGCTGTATGAGGTAAGTTTGCATTTTGCAAGGAATAGCTCTGTTAGCATTTACAGCGTGTTATGTCCAGCATATTTTACCTTATACTCCTCACCTAAGATTTAAAAACAAGGAAAGCTAAGCAAGGGATTAAATCTGAATGAAACACAGGAGAAACAGAATGTAGTACTCAGCAATCTACATTCCTTTCCACCTCCCTTAGGTCATCACTGTTTGGCCCTGCTACATCCTTTTGGACATCTTTTCTCTATGTAAGTCATGGTCACATTGTCTTGACTATAGTTTCAATGGTTTTTTAAATTATATCAGCGTTACTTGGGAGGAACTGTGGATTGGACTGTATCCCTCAAAATGATATGCTGAAGTCTTAAACCTCATACTTGTGAATGTGATCTTATTTGGATATAGGGTCCTTGCAAAGATAAGTTAGAAGGAGGTCATTGGAGTGGGTCCTTAATACAATACAACTGGAGTCTTTAAAAAAAGAAGGTCACATGAATTGTAGTGACAAATTGGAGTTACGTTACCACAAACCAAGGAGCACCTGGGGCTACCAGAAACTGAAAGGAACAAGGAAGGATTCTCCTATAGAGAGTTCAGAGGAAACATGCAACTCTCAACACCTGGATTTTGGACTTCTAACCTCACAACTGTGACAGAATAATTTCTGCCATTTTAAACAGCCCAGTTTGAGGCACTTTTATACGGCAGGAATTTAATGTTAATGAATTTTTGGTTCCTGCCCCCTGCACCATTCCACCTTCTTTCCTCTGAATTATACTATTTGTTATAAATTACATTCTGTGAGGATTTAGACAAGTTCTCGTCTCCCTGAGCTGAAGATTTCTGACTTGTTCTAACAATGCTATCAATGATGTTTCCCTCCCATAATTGTATAGTTTAAGCACAATAAAAAATATGAAATATCATCCTAAAGGAGATCAGTCCTAGGTGTTCATTGGAAGGACTGATGTTGAAGCTGAAACTCCAATACTCTGGTCACCTGATGAGAAGAGCTGACTCATTTGAAAAGACCCTGATCTGGGAAAGATTGAAGGCAGAAGGAGAAGGGGACGACAGAGGATGAGATGGTTGGATGGCATCACTGACTCAATGGACATGGGTTTGGGTGGACTCCAGGAGTTGGTGATGGACAGGGAGGCCTGGTGTGCTGCGTTTCATGGGGTTGCAAAGAGTTGGACATGACTGAGCAACTGAACTGAACTGAACTGAACATGTATTAGGAGTCATTGATTATTTCCCTGCTTCACTAATTTCAAACATTTTCTAATTACATGTAACATAAAATTCTCAATTCTATATTTATTAATGAAAGTCAAGATGTTTCATGTCTTAAATATTTAGCTAAAAAATTAAGACATATTTACAAAAATAGCATTGAGACTGGATAAGAGAACTATTACAACGAACTTATGTTTGTTGTTGTTCAGTAGCTAAGTCTCGTCTGACTCTTTGCAGCCCCGTGGATGGTAACACGCCAGTCATATAAATACATATAAATATGTATGGAAACAGAAGCAGTTATAGATACATATGCAAGATGGCTAACTTTATAGGTCAACGTGACTGGACCACTGTGCTTAGATATTTGGCCAGATATTATTCTGGATGTTTCTCTGAGAATGTTTTTGGATGAAATTAATATTTAAATCAGTGGACTGTGAGTAAAGCTGATTGCTCTCCATAAAATGGGTGGGACTCATCCAATCAGTTGAAAGCCTGGATAGGACAAAAAGACTGTCATCCTTTGAGCAAGAAAGAATTCTGCAGCAGATGACCACTGCCAGTGAACTGCAACACTGGCTCTTCCCTGAGTCTCCTACCTGCTGGGCCATCTTGCAGATTTTGTATTTGTCAGTCCACACTAACTGCATGAGCCAGTTCTTTAAAGTAAATCTCTCTCTATGATACACACACCCTACTGGTTCTATTTTTCTGGAGAACCCTAATGCATATATCCTCAAGGGTTATGGATAGTGTGTGTGTGTGTGTGTGTGTGTGTGTGTGTATCACCTAGCTATATACACTGATAAGCAATAACACACAGTAACAGCAAGCACATCCAGTACCTAGATCTTGGCTTCAAAATATTGTTTTCCAATAACAAGGTACCATGGATCCTTAGAGGAAATAACTGATTCTAGGATCAGGGTAAAAAAAAAAAAAAGATAAACCCAGATCATCTTATAGTGCCAAAGAAAAGGAAATGTTCAAAAATGAAAGGATGGAGATACTTCAAAGAGACATGACTAACTTAAAAGAGCTCCCAATGGCCAAAACTGGAATAATTTGAGCAATAAAATAAATAATATCGTGTGTTTGTATTCAGTCATCCAGTCATGTCCCACTCTTTGTGGCCACATGGACGATAGCCTGCCAGGCTCCTCTGCCTATGGAATTTTCCAGGCAAGAATACTGGAGTGAGGTGCCAGTTCCTACTCAAGGATCTTCCTGATCCAGGAATTGAACCCACATCTCCTGCATAGGCAGGCAGATTCTAGTGCCACCTAGGAAGTCCAAATAGCATCATACTGGGTTATAACCTAAACTATAAAATAAGTATACATGAGTTCATACTGATATAAATAAGTGAATGAATAAATAAATAAATGTTTCTTCCCGGAAGAATTCCAAATAATATGTGTAGATACTCCATGCTATGAGAGGTAAACAATAATTACTGTACCTATCCTCAGTTAAGGCTGGACTAGACCTAACAGTTTACTTTCAAAGAACAGAACATCAAAAGGAGAAATAGTGAGTGTACAGTGGAGAAACGTAGAAAACACTACCTTAACTAAAAACGAATAATGCCATGAACTATGTAATCTAGAGAGCACGTACTTCTGATATGATGTGAAGACAAGGACACTTCATCTCTGTTGTATTCTAAGACCTTTAGCCTCAGTCTAATTGTCATTAAACAACAAACAAACCAAGATGAGAAGACTTTACGCAGAACACCTGACCAGTACTCTCTAAAGATTGTCAAAGTTATAAGAACAAAGAGAGACAGAGAAAATGCCACAAACCAAAGAAGACTGGGGAGGCCTGACAACTAAATGCAATGTGCTACCTTGGATCTGGAATGTAAAGAAGATGTTTATGAAAATCTTGGTGGAATCCAAATAAAGTCTGGATTTAACAGCAATGTACCGATGTCAGTTTTCTAGTTTTGGTAAATGTATCATGGTAATATAAATTATTAATGGGGGAAACTGAGCAAGTGTATATAAACTCTGTACTCTTTTTGCCCCTTTTCTGTAAATCTAAAGTTATTACAAAATAGAACATTTATTTTTTAAAAAGTAGTACCAATTTTGAAAGAAAAGAGTAGAGATGGACTTAACAATTCTCTGGCCAAGAACTCTCTTTCTTTAGTCCCATTTTAAACATGTATAAAGGCCTATGTTAATGTTTCTTAATTTTAGAGATTATCTTTCATGTTCATGGAATGACTGATTGGTGGAAGCAGAGATCTCACACAATATTTAATTTACTTTCAATCTTCTATCCCTGTAAAAGAGAAATTGCTATCACTTTTTGTTACTCTTTTAGTTTTATTTTTATTATAAACTATATTCTTACACTTTCACTCCTTATTCCATCAACAATGGCCATTATCTCCTGAATCACTATTTAAGATTCCTGTGTTATTACCACCCACAGCCTCTCCTCCAGCTCTGCTCCAACTTCCTCTCTTCAGTCACTTGAGCATTTTCTTATTTATAGTCAAGTCTGGTTACAATATATTCTGTTCCATAGCAATAAGTGCCCCTTCTGGTCTCTACCTATAGTTTAGTTTTAAAATTGAAAGGCAATATGAGGTATTTTTTTTTAATTCATTTTCATCTAAATAATGGTTACCATGGAACTGTCATGCTGTGATAACATTTTCTTTTCTACCTAGTTTCATTCATTTTTTCATACCATCATTTATATTTTTCCTGTAGTTTAAGGTGACTTTCTTTTTTGTAACTTTTACATTTTCTGTTCTTTAAAAGTCTCAAAATAACAAACTTATGAAATCTTCTTTTTTACCTCATGAAGTAATTTCCTTCTCTAACTTGTTCTTCTTCTCCAATAAGGGCTGATTTATCTATAAAACATTTTGGTCCATATCTATATGACTTGATGATTGAATTCTTTATTTTCTATATTGCATATGTCTGTCTTCATTTTTTTGATGTTAGTTTGTTCATTTATTTCTCTTTTTTTCTGGAACTCATACTTAAGGAACCGCCTAAAAAAGGGCTATGTGGAAAGTAACCTCCTGATAGCTTAATTGTGTGGCAGTGACTTTATTCTGGTCACCATTCTCTCCATATGGTCCAGGATGAAGACTGACCAACTTTGAAGGCATATATCACTTTATTCCAGAATTCAGTTTTGCTGTTAAGAAGTCTGATGGTAGTTTGCATATTATTTCTTTGTAGTTTAAGCAGTTTGACCTTTTAAGAACTCCTTTTTATCCTTGCTATACTGAGCTTCTATAATACTTTCTAAATGGGTATCTTTTTCACATACTCTGCTAAACAATTAATTAGTCCTCCCAATCTGTAGGCTTACACCTATATCTTTCAGAAGTATCTGTTAATTTCTTTTTAATCCCTTTCCTTGTATATTCTCTCTTTATGCTTTTTAGAGATTCTTACTAGTTTGATGTTCAGTCTCAAGGATTGATCTTCTCTGTCTTTTATCTTCTTGAGAAGTTTCTTTGACTTTATCTATTAAGCTTCTTAATTAATTATTTTAACTGCAATAAATTATTAACTGCTAAGTAATATCTTCTGTTCTCTGACTACTTCTTTGTCATACAATCTTATATTATGAAAGCAGTATATTGTTTATAAAAATCTAATGACCCTATTAAATTCTTGGATGTTTTATTCTCTTTTGTTAATTATCCATTTCCTTAGGGTCATTTATTCATCTGTTCACTTGGCTTTCTTATAGTTCATACTTTTCTAAACTTTCCTGTCAACTTTGGTTATCCATTTATGTGTACTCATGACTATGAGTTTTTCTTATGTGTGAGGTATTTGCTCATTGTCAGCCGGCTTAGGATAAGGTCAGAAAGCTGAATTGTTACATATTTGGATCCTTAAATCAGAATATAGATGGTCTTATTATAGGGTGGCTACTTCCACACATGTAAAAACTTGAAAAGGTTAATTTTTGATCTCATAGTTAAAAAGATAGCTGTCAAGTGTTCTGTATTCAACTGTGAGAAATAGAGTAGATTAACTATTCCATCTTAATTCCATTAACTATTCCTGCCATAAATTACTCATTACCTTTTGTGGTAACTGGAAAATCTGGTTCCAAAACATCCTGTAGGTTTGTAGCATATACTGACTCTTTCCTACTCACTGTTACTTTTTCCTCATATTCTTTAGGCCACAGATTTTTCTATCCTTCTGCAATAGTACCACTTTATCATCTGCTTTCTGTCTTCTAGAAATGTGTCAAAAGCTTATGAGTAGCCCCATTCTGATCTCTTTGTTGCTATATATCAATTTTAAGGTAAAGTTCAGTGGGGAATAATATAAATAAAAACAGTCCATCTACCATTGTAAACAAAGTTTCCCTTCTCCCAACTTGCTTTCTGTTTGGAATTACTGTTCTTCCATCTCACCTCAACACTGGTGAAAATTATTCCACACTGGCAAAATTTACTAAGAAAAATGGAAGCCTCATAAAATAGCTTTCTGTAGGCCTTGCTTATTATTAGATGCTGGTTGCTTTAAGGGCTTAATATATAAGCTACTTGTTGCTCACTCACTCAGTCATATTCTACTCTTTGTGAACCCATGGACGGCAGCACGCCAGGTCTCTCTGTCCTTCACTGTCTCCTGGAGTTTGCCCAAACTCATGTCCATAGAGTCGATGATGCCATCCAACCATCTCATCATTTGTCATCCCCTTCTCCTTCTGCCTTCAAACTTTCCCAGCCTCAGGATCTTTCCACTAAGTCAGCTCTTCCCATCAGGTGGCCAAGTATTGGAGCTTCATCTTCAGCATCATTACTTCCAGTGAATATTCAGGGTTGATTTCCATTAGGATTGACCAGTTGGATCTTCTTGCTGCCCACTAGACTCTCAAGAGTCTTCTCCAGCACCACAGTTCAAAAGCATAAATTCTTCGGCACTCAGCCTTCTCTATGGTCCAACTCTCACATCCATCCATGACTACTGGAAAAACAATAACTTTGACTAGATGGACCTTTGTCAGCAAGTTGATGTCTCTGCTTTTAAATACACTGTCTATGTTCATCATAGCTTTTCTTCCAAGGAGCAAGTGTCTTTTGATTTCATGACTGCAGTCACAATCTGCAGTGATTTTGAAACCCAAGAAAATAAAATCTGTCACTGTTTCCATTTTTTCCTCATCTTTTTGCCATGAAGTGATGGGACTAGAAGTTATGATCTTAGTTTTTGAATGTTGAGTGTTAAATCAGCTTTTTCACTCTCCTCTTTCACTTTCATCAAGAGGCTCTTTAGTTCTTCTTCACTTTGTGCCATAAGGGTGGTATCATCTGCATATCTGAGGTTATTGATATGTCTCCCAGCAATCTTGATTCCAGCTTGTGCTTCCTCCAGCCCAGCGTTTCTCATGATGTACTCTGCATATAAGTTAAATAAGCAGGGTGACAATATACAGCCTTGATGTACTCCTTTCTCAACTTTGAACCCGTCCGTTTTGAAATACAGTATATGTGGTATAAAGAAGACTATCTTCTCTCATTTAACTCTTGGCCCCAGATCCTCACCTACTGAATTAAAAAAAAAAAAAATCTCTGAGCTTTCTTCTAAATTGATTTTATTTTAATTTTATACATAAATTCTCCATTAGAGATTGTTTCCATAATTTTAAATAACATCTCAATAGTATAACCAAACAATATTTTTCAACACTTTTAAAGAATTCACAGAAATATGAAATATGAAATGAAAACATATCTTGGAATTTGTCCACATAAGTCTTCCTATTTAATTCCACATATGACCTTAAATACAGCTTTATTATATACTATGCTTTCTAATTTGTTAAATTAATAAATAAGAATACAAGTACTAAACACATTCATATAAGATTTATCATGCATTCTCTAATCTTGAAGACTGTAGTTCTCTACATCTCCTTATAACAACATTTTTTAAAATCACTAGACAGTACAATTACCTTCTCATGTAGAGCAGGGCTATGATTTCAATGACATTTTAATGGATTATAAGTGGATCTTGACCCTGAACTTATCTTATTTGTATGTGATTTTCTGTAAACCATTAGGCCTATATCCTTTATTCAATTAAACTGTGTTAAGCAAAGCTGGTACATTCACTTGTGATTCATTTATTTTGTCTATGTGATGAAATAATATTTGTAAATGGCTTTTACACAAATGGTGAATTATTGTTAAAATTATATAGTTATTTTCAATTATGGCATAAAAAGAATATTGATGAGCCAATTTTGGATCAGTACATTTGAGCCGAAATTCCGCTTGATGACATTTCCAGTGTCATGAATAGCCTCTGTCTAATGTATGGCCATTTCAGTAAGGGCTACGCCACCTTGTCTTTCTCCACTGGAGGTATTTAAAAGTTTCCTTATGGGCTGCCCAGTCTCTGAACTACTTATTGTAAAAGCCTGGTCATCTTTATTTTTGTATGTAAAGTTAAATTATCAACAGACATTTTGCTTCCACCATATTTCCATATCCCAGTGAAAAAGATATTCGCTCTCCATCGGCCCAGAGAACTGAAATAAATGCATTAATATGCCAAGGGTTACTTGTCATTTATCATTGTACAGGAATTCATAGAGTCGTGGTATCATAGAATAAGAAAGATCTTAGAGGTCATGCTATATCATATTAGATTACATTATACCTTCTCTACCCTAGGAGTGTGTGTTATATGTCTTATTGTATAGGCTTAATATTGATATACTACTTTTGTATTAATTTTGTATCCTATGTATATGTTTAAATCTTGATTTTGTTTTTCAATTAAAACTGCAACCCCTGGAGGAGGAAATGGCAACCCACTCCAGTATTCCTGCCAGGAAAATCCCATGAACAGAGGAGTCTGGCAGACTACAGTTCATGGCATTTCAAAGATTCAGACATGACTGAGTGACTAAACACATACACACACACTGAGTACTTTACTATGTAAATGATATAATGCTTAGCACTTTATGTATAATCTAATTTAATTTTCACAATCACCCTGAAAAATTTTCTTATTACCAATTACAGAAAGGAGAGCAATGCTGAAGGAACAGTGTTTGAGAGAGTGAACATCTCATGTCATATATCACAGAACAAGAAATCAAAGTCAAGTCCACCTTTCTTCACGGTCTGTATTGTTGGCCACACTGTTCTTTGGTGCTTCATGCTTATGTTCTGCAAAACTGCTGACGTTGTTCTCACTTTAGGGTCTTCAGTGAAATGGGTCCCTCTGCTGAGAATGCTTTTTCCTTCATCCTTGCTTAGTTCCCAACTTTCAGTCACTGAGATCTCAGTTAAAATAAGACCCAGAGGGATGGGGTGGGGAGGGAGGTGGGAGGGGGGATCGGGATGGGGAATACATGTAAATCCATGGCTGATTCATGTCAATGTATGGCAAAAACCATTACAATATTGTAAAGTAATTAGCCTCCAACTAATAAAAATAAATGGAAAAAAAAAAGAAATGTCAGTTTTTCAGAGATTTGTTTCTTGTTCATTTATCATATTTTAATTATTCATTTTTAAAATGACTCAGACATTTTACTTTATATTCTTATTTGTTATGATTAAAATTTCCATAACTTTTTATGTATCTTCCTTTCTTCCTTCTTTTCTCCCTTCCTTCCTTCCCTCTCTCCCTTTTTTCCATTCTTTTCTTTCTATAGTCCTTTTTAGACATTTTACTAGAATGCAAACTCACGAAAGTAATACATTTGTCTCCTTTACAACAATTACTTAGTCCAAAGCCTGGCATGGAGTTGCTCTCAAAGATTATGACTTGAATGAATCAATGAACCTATATTTACAGACTCTCAGCATTTTTTGTTATTACAATCTCATCAAAGGAGTTAATGGTATTTTAAGAAAACAATGTATTTTCATATACACTATTTCACCTAAGATATACATCATGATTTTCTTATTGTTATTTCAAAAAATTATTTAGTTTCTTTCTTTTTTTTTTTTGGTCTAGATTAAAGTTTCCCAACCTTGGCAATATTCATTATTGACATTTTGGCCCAAATAATTCTTTATTGGCTAAAACGGTAGGATACTATCTCTTGCACTGTAGAATTTTATAGCTGCAACCTTTATCTTTACGCACTAGTTAACTAGTGGCTTCTCCATCTCCAAGCTGTGAATACAATAGTGTGTACAGATATGGCCAAATCGCCTTTAGTTGGAAACCAAATCTCCAAATTAGGTTGCAACAAATACCTTTAGGTATAAAGTTTCTTTCCATATGTAAAAGTATTTTTAAGGGTTAACATCTCAGATATGTTTTGTAGATGGAAAAGTAGAGGCTTGGAGAATAAAATACCTTGCCAATGGTAACACTTATGAAGTGGCAAAGTTGGAACTTTATCCCCAGTCAGCATGAGTTCAGGATTTTGTGTTTAACCACCATGTTTCAGGATCCCTAAATGAAGGTCCCATGAAGTCTGGTCCCAGACCACAGTATCTTGCATTTTGATCTTTTCTTTCACCCTACTTCTACTCCTTTTTCTCAGATTATCCTGTTCTCTCCTATGCTTCTTCTAGTAATATATTTTGCTATTTTGTACTTGGAGATTCCTATTCTCCCTGTCTCTTCCTTTTCACTCACCTCTCTGTTTTGGTCAAGTTCCAAAGAAGCAGACTATGAGCCAAGGACATATGTGTAACTGATTTATTAAGGAAATGACCATGAGGGATGCTAGTTAAAGAGTTGGAAGAAGCAGGAGAGAGAAGGGAAGGAAGCCAAGCAACAGTGCAGACTCAGTCTAAGGCATAAGTCTTGCAGGAGGTAATGTAAGCCTGATCATGCAGGGAGCTCTGGAGTTATATACATTATGCCTTAGAGGTGCCCCGACTGAAGGCAAGAAAGCTGGTTTTCATAGCATCTGTCAGTAATCTTCTGTCATTGTGAAGGAGGTAGAAGATAGGCTGTTGAATACACAGAAATCATTAACACCCCACCACTTCCACACAGAAAAAGTAAAAAGATCCAAACGAATGTGTGAAGAGCCCCCACACTGAAGACTACATACTTCTCAGGTATTGAGTGAACTCTATCCTAAAATTCACTGTCTGCTTACTGTCTTCTGTTGCTGTTACTACTCTACTCTGCTGGGCTTAGTTGCTCGGTGGTGTCTGACTCTTTGTGACTTCATGGACTATAGCCAGCCAGGCTCTTCTGTCCATTGGATTCTCCAGGCAAAATACTGGAGTGGGTTGTCATGCCCTCCTCCAGGGGATCTTCCCAACCCAGGGATCAAACCCAGGTCTCCCGCACTGCAGGCGGATTCTTTACCATCTGAGCCACCAGGGAAGCCCAAGGATATTACAATGGGGAGCCTATCTATTCTCCAGTGGATCTTCCTGACCCAGGAATCGAACCATGGTCTCCTGCATTGCAGGTGGATTCTTAACCAGCTGAGCCACCAGGGAAGTCCCCTACCACGCTACTAGGCCCTGGTTAAGAAACCAGGAACACTTAAGCTAGCTGTGAGCAATTGTTCTGGATCCAGGAGTTCTAGGATCATCTCCCCTGAGAATCTTTTGTCTTTATCACATACACACAAAAAAACTGAGTTTGTTTATGTGTGTGGAAATTCACTGGCGCTCTAATAAGAGGTCCTGGACCAAAAGTTCTTGGGAACTCCCATCTCAAGGCTTTGTCTTAGGCAGAATTGGAATTTTTAGCTTGAGGAAAATGATCACTCCTTTACTTAGGGACAGCTGGAACTTTCATGGGGAGCTAAATTTAATTTTACAGCTAGAAACTGATCATCTTTTGATTCATAAATAGGAATTCACTGTTATAAGGAGTATACTAGGGACAGGCAGAAAGGCCACAGCAAAGCCAATTACTGTTTTATTTCAGTGCCATAAAGAAATTGTCACATGAGCCTTGACTTACAAATTCCTACATACTGAAGATCATGCAGCTATTGCCCAATAAAACAGAATGACTGTACTTGGCCTTAAGTGTCCAGTTTCTGTCAGAATCAGGCACTGAATAATACCATGATACACAACTGAGAGACACATTTTTGAACTTCTTCACATGAGAGACTGTGAACACAATCGTAAAATAAGTATCAAACCATCAAACCCCAATGCAAAATACATATTCTCTGGCATATCATATCGCTTACAAGAAAAATTTATACAGCTGATATCCTTGACAGTTGATACAATGACATTGATACAATGTCATTTTATACAATGACGATTGATACAGTTGATATGACAATACAATGACAATTGATAGACAAGTGTCATTTATGACATACTTCCTTCATTCTCTCTGCTGTGCTGTTTGGTCACTCTCCTTTTCTCTCTTCTCTTTCCTCTCCCTTTCCCCGCCTCTACAAGTTAGTGTTTACTGTTTAGGAAACAAGTATATATATCCTTTAGTTACCTCTTTGCCAACAGAGATATCTCACTTTTGAACTGCAAAAAATCAAGGTATTTTTCTAATGAATCCATTCTAAAGAGGAATTCGAAATTCCACTGATTAAATAATTGTTTTCAATGTGTTTCAAATAAATTGATGATATTTGAGTAAGTTATTGTAAGCAGAAGACTTCTTAATACTGTAGAGCTGACAAAAAGTAAGTTTTTATAATCAGATTGTTATTAAAGAACTCTGATTCTGAATAAAAGGCTCAGTTTTCTCTTCTACATCCAAGAAACACTGCCTGATCCAGGACTCTTGCCAAGACTCTCGTAGCTGCTTCAGACAGCCTGATGCAGAGACTCTGGCTGAGTCATGTCTCTGCTCAACTGCTCAGCAATGAGCTGTCTCTAGGGACATTCCCGAATGTGTCAGAGACGTGTTTCTAGTCTCCACCCATTTCTCTGTCATGCCCTAGGCCATGTCCACACTGGTGGCATTTCCAGTGCCATGCCCACTCCAGAGGATAGAAGGAAATTTGCAGAATAGCTACTGAATATTACTCAATAAATCAGTTACTGAAGCAATGAATAGAATGGAATGCAAAATTCTTGGCTGCTAGCCCTAAATGGAACCACTTCCTTCCTATGAGCAAGTAGTGGTTAATAGATTGGCCTGGAGAGCTGGGGAGTAGAATAACTCTAGGTAGTTAATTTTACTCTGAAAATATGAAAAACACCCTTTTCTAGGGGAGGGATTATGCTATTTCTTTCCTTTTTCCCTTTTGGGGCATTGAGTATTTACTCAGATAATATAATCAGTAAATAAATGTGTGCTGATTTTGATGATCAAACAAACTGATTCAAAACAGTTACTGAATGAACATTTGCTGATTTAAGAAACAACATTATGATTCATGTATAAAGTGTATTAGTTAAGTTCTGAAAATACTATATTCTCTCCCTGGAACCAATGTTCTACCTTTATTCCAGGAAAGCCTCCAAAAGAAAATTGATACTGCCAATCTGGAAAGACAGTCATAAACTATAAAATGTAATAAAAAGATGTTGAAGACAGCGAATTGTAGAGAGAATGCGCCAATAACTCTTCTTTTCTCCCCTATTTTCCTAATAGGCATATCTGCATGAAAACCAAAAGATAGAAATGAACAAATTTTCTTTCAGACTCAAGATAACTGCTTCATATCACTGTTCTCTAATTATCTTTTTCAACATGCTGGATGATGTTAACTTCTAAACTATCTCTAACTTGAGCACTACATTTGGTATCCCCTACCTCCATCTCCCCTCAAATGTTCTAGAGCTGTTAGAACTGCTCCCTCCTGAACTTTACCCTTGATTTACAGATAAAATCTACTTGCTCCAGTAATTGTAGCCATTCATCCTTTTGTCCATGCTTCAAAATGCCACCAAGTTTTTTTGTTTTTTAATATATATGAGTATTCCACGTGCGTACCTGTGTGCTAAGTTGCTTCAGTCATGTCTGATTCTTTAACCCTATGGACTGTAGCCCACCAGGCTCCTCTGTCCATGAGATTCTCCAGGTAGCAATACTGGGGTAGGTTGCCATGCCCTCCTCCAGGGTATCCTCCCCACCCAGGGATCGAACCCAAGTGTTTTCTGTCTCCTGCATTGGCAGTTGGGTTCTTTACCACTAGTGCCACCTGGGAAGCCCTGAGTCTTCCACTTCTCTGTTTAAATCTTACATGGCATACCATTTCCCAGAATATAAAATATAAACTCTGGCATGGTAAAAGAGCTTTCCAGGGTGACCTTAACCAGCCTTTTCCTTGCTTGTCATATAGTGGGTTCCAAGCTCAGAGTGCTCTAAATCACTCATTGTTATAACGTGTGGTTCCCTTTCAAGTCTCTATGTCTTTGCATTTGCTCTTCTTTTTAGCTGAAATAACTTCCTCTCTCACACTACCACTTTTTGTCAGTTTTAGGATTTAGCGTGAATGCTATTACATATGTGAAATCTTGCCTGAATCTCCCAGACAGAGATAATTATTTACCTACTCTGTTCTTCAGAAGCCAACAAAAACACTGAGCGTCTAAACTGTGTTAGGTTGTTATACTAACCATAAGACATGATTGCTGTCTTTTGAAAGACCATGAAGTACTTGGATCTGTGAAGGTATTCCAATTATAACTTTTGTTTTTGCTCTGTTTTTACTTATTTTTTGATAGTCTTCCCTAAACTCTGAACTCTTTAAAGACCTGTTTGTCAACACTGAATGTGACATTTAGGCAGAAATCTCTGGAGGCATAGCACATTGGTTTTGAGAGAGAGGCAGAATGCACATATAAGAAAGAGCATTGCAGGGTCTTCCCATTACTAGTTGAGTATTGGCCAGTGCATTAACTAAAGATAAACATTTACAGCTTTCCAAAAGAGCATCAGGTTTTAAAATTATTTAAATGGAGCAACAACTGCAGATCTACCTGAGAATAAGCTTGCTATTAATTATCTTTCAAACAGAGTTAGAATAAGACTGAGAACAGTAAGCAGATAAAGAAAGTGGATTATGGATATCATTTTACAAGAAAGCCAAGGCATTATATTTACTCCCTTAATAAAGAAAATTTCCTTTGAAGGGGTAACACATTAAAGAGTATCTTTATATGCATTTATTTATTATCTTTTCAAAAAATTATATTGATGCTCTTCCTCTGTGTAAAAGAGTTAGATGGAGTTGATATAGCAGATAGATATAATCTCCTATGGAGTTTACATTCTGAGGGCAAAGACAAAAAAGAACTACTGTGCAATAACATAAATTAAAAATAATCAGTTAACTATTTCATTGTACTTTTGTTTTTATTTATTTTTTCATTTAATTTCTATTATATATTGGAGTATAATCAATATGGCTTTAGGTGGTAAAGAATCTGTCCACCATGCAGGAGATCCAGGTTCAACCCCTGGGTCGGGAAGATCCTCTGGAGAAGGGAATGGCTACCCATTCTAGTATTCTTGCCTGGAGAATTGCATGGATAGAGGAGCCTGGCAGGCTAGAGTCTATGCAGTCACAAAGAGTCAAACATGACTGAGCAACTAACACTTTCACTTTTTTCTTTCATAGCTGGTTTACAAAGTTGTGTTAGTTTCACATGTACAACAAAGTGATTCAGTTATATATATATAAAATTAGATTTTCTGGCTAAAGAATCATAGCTCAGACTTAGATAATGTTGACATGAGGAGTCTAGGTAGCATACAAGGAGTGAAAACACTTGAAATGCATTTGACATAGAATTTATAAGACTTGATCTTAGATTGGACATAAAGTTTAAAGGAGAGAGAAGTATCAAAGATGATTATTTGCTTCCTGGCTTAAGCAATTAGGTGGAAGTCCAAGTTACTCTATGCCAATGGAATAATAGGAGGGAGCCTGCTGGCTCTGAGGAGATCATGTGTTTACTTCTGGATACACTGGACATGAGGTAGCGATAGTACATCTGGATGGATCTACCAGGAGGCAAATGGTTAATGGTACAGTGGAGTCAGATGACATTATAGGATTCAGATTTTTATTTTAGACTCTTCTACCTACAGTGGAAAAATAAACTCATTGGAGAAGAGAATGAAGCCCTGGGAAAAGTGTGGAGTGGTCAAGGAAGAAGGCCAAAGAAGGAGCCCTGAGGAACTTCAGCTTTTAAAACTTCAGTAAAGAAAGAGGTGTCAGTTATCAGACTGAAAGTATATGTGAAGTACTTTACCAGCTATTAGCCAGATAGCAATTTAAGAGGACAGAACACTCTTACAAAGAGAATACAAAAGACTTAATGGTGTTTTATTATGATTTTTCCCTGAAGAAAAGAGAAATTACTTTTCTAGCAAATTAGTTATGTGACTCCCAGCATTGTGTTATTAGAAAAGCATTATAAATGCCTGTGTGCTGTGTTTAGTTGCTCAGTCATGTCCAACTCTGCAACCCCATGTAGCCCGCCAGGCTCCTCTGTCCATGGGGATTCTCCAGGCAAGAATCCTGGAATTGGTTGTCATGCCCTCCTCCAGGGGATCTTCCCAACCCAGGGATTGAATCCAGGTATTCCACATTGCAGGTGGATTCTTTACTGTCTGAGCCACCAGGAAAACTCATGAATACTGGAGTGGGTAGCCTATCCCTTCTCCAGGGGAACTTCCCAACCCAGGAATCGAACCGGTATCTCCTGCATTGCAGGAGAATCCTTTACCAGCTGAGATATTAGGGAAGCCCTATAAGTGCCTATAACTATTAAAATAAAAAAAAAAGTTTAAAGTGTTAGTCTTGGGAAGAAATGACGTATTTCATCCCACAGATAAAAATTTGTAATTAAAAATTAAACTTTTATGTTATATGTCACCATTTTGACATTCTCCATTGTTTAGATAATTTAATTAATTTTGTCTTTACCAAATATTGACTTCATAGATCATTGCATTTGTTTAAACATAAGAGTTGTTTTTCTAATTTACCTCCCTATGATGAGATGGCATCTTTTTTTCTGAGAACATAGTAATGTTCTTAGAAGTCCCTGATGGAACAATGAATTGGTTTTAAATTTACCTGCCTATGATGAGATGGCATCTTTTCTGAGACCATAGTAATGTTCTTAGAAGTCTCTGCTGGACTTCTAAGAAGTCCATGCTGGAACAGTGAACTGATGTTGATAAGTATGTTTAATATTTTTACAAAATTTCATTTTGTAAAAAAAAAAAAACATGATTAAGCATATGCCAGAATACCATTTGTAGATTTTTATGTTGGAATTTAATCATTTAGTTTAGAAAGTAATTCTTAGTAAAATCTAATTTTTGATTCACTGACTGCCTTTCTAATAAAAAAATCTTTTGAAGATTAAATTTTCCTTTGCAAAAAAAAAAACAAGTAAAATGGCCCAGAGGAAATGTCACTACTGTCTATTATTGCCATAGGTAGAGTTGAACTAGAAAGTAAACTTTGCATTCACAAATTTCTCTAAAGCAAAAACAAATATCCTGATATTTGGAAAGCACTTGAAGTGACTCTGGAAACAGCAGACAACTCAGAAACAGGACAGACAAGTACAAACAAATCTTCCAAGTCCAGAGGGTTTCTGAAATATTCAAGCAACGAGAAAGAACAATATTTGCTCTTGGAATCATGACAACATGACTGTTAAAACTTTCACTTAGTAGTAAGAGGTTTGAACATTTGGGAACTAGACAGTTCCAGAAATCTACTTCTCTTCTAGAAGAAGTAACTTTTGAGTTACATTTAAAAGAATGAGGATTTGTATGGCGGAGAATGACAAGAAGGCTGTACTATCTGAGAGAACATATGAAGGGTATGTAACAGTGAAAAGATGTTGGAGGAACCAGATGGTATTATGGTGTGCCCAGAGCACTGGGTGCCTAAAAGGAAGTACCGAGAGGTCAGGGTGAAACGGAAGGAGAGGAGACGGCCACTATTTGGTCTCCCTCATTCTAAGAAAAGTTGTCTCCTCTCACAACCATCTGCTCCTCATCTAACTCAAAAATATGTGATTCTACTTGGGGTTGTCAATTATGATATATTGCCTGGCTCCTAGTCCCATTGCTATCACTAGAATAGACAGAGAGGTGGCTCTTGTCAGGTTGGTTGGAATTCTTCTCTAGGATTTTATTTTTCATTTGAAACCAAGTGCAGCTACATATTTGTCTTTTTTGTAGTTTGCAGAATAGTAACCCTCTAAGATATCCATGTTCTAATTCATGGAGCCTATAGGTATGTTCAGTTATATGGCAAAGGGAAATTAAGTTTGCAGATGAAGTAAAGGTTACTAACATGTTGGGGAGGGAGGAGGGAGGGGCGTTCAGGATGGGGGACACATGTACATCCGTGGCTGATTCATGTCAATGGATGGCAAAAACCACTACAATATTGTAAAGTAATTAGCCTCCAATTAAAATAAATAGATTTATTTAAAAAATAAAAATAAAAAAGGGGGATTATCCTGAAGTATCCAGTAGAGCTAAGTGTAATCACCTAGTCTTTAAAGGTGGAAAAGGAAGGAAGGAGTTGTTCAATCACACAGTTGTGTCCAACTCTTTGTGAGCCCATGGACTGCAGCACACCAGGCTTCCTTGTCCTTCACCATCTCCTGAAGCTTGCTCAAACTCCTGTCCATTGAGTCGGTGATGCCATCCAACCATCTCGTCCTCTGTCACTCCCTTCTCCTCCTGCCTTCTATCTTCCAGCATCAGGGTATTTTCAAATAAGTCAATTCTTTGCATCAGGTGGCCAAAGTATTGGAGTTTCAGTTTCAGAATCCGTCCTTCCAATGAATATTCAGGACTCATTTGCTCTAAGATTGACTGGTTTGATCTCCTTGCAGTCCAAGGGACTCTAAAAAGTCTTCTCCAGCATGACAGTTTGAAAGCATCAATTTTTTGGCACTCAGTCTTCTTTATGGTTCAACTCTGACATCCTCACATGGCTGCTCGAAAAACCATAGCTTTGACTATATGGACCTTTGTCAGCAAAGTACAACGTCTCTGTTTTTTAATACACTGAAGGAGTCAGAATAGTAAATACCAGTTTATTTGGGAGCCTTGAGAAACTGTAAGGTCTTCAGGTAATTTAAAATTTCAGTTTCCCATTCTCCCTTATATTTGTGCTTCCTTGAGCACATTTTCTTCCTTTGGTGTCCTTAATACAGGATTAGGGACCATATTTTCCTGGTCCTCTGACTTAAGCTTTATATCTCAAAATATTTATTAGTTTGGGATGAATGGTACCATGGACACTTGAACAACATGGTTTTAAACTGCAATGGTCCATTTTTACATGGATTTTTTCACTAAATGCATACCACAGTACTATAGACACTGAGGTTGATTAAATTCAAAGATGTGGAACTGCAGATAGGAAGGGCAAACTATAAAGCCAATGCTCAAATTCTACACTTCAAGGAGAGTGGAAGTCCCTAACTCCCATGTTGAGGGCGTTCAAATGTATTATCAATACCACATTTAAAATAATACATATCATGCTCCTATTTTTCTTTGAAAGCTGTTATCAAATCAATACTCCCTATAACCAATAATATTTTAGAATTGAGGAAATGTGCTAATTAAAGTCTAGTTGTCATGAGAATTAAATGTTAGTATATGTAAAGCACTGAATAGTACTAAGTATATAAGTATCATTCAACAAATGCCAGTTATTATTGTCAATAAATATCATCATGAATTATGCTAAGCAGGATAGTGAAATCATTAGGAGCACAGTTTTTGAAGCCTGAGCTCAAATCTTACTTTGCCATTTATGGCCTGTGGGTGATGACTAGTTACATAATTTTTTTGAGCTTTGGTTTCTTAATAAAAATGGAAATATAAGGCTTACATTAAAAAGGCAATGGGGTTAAATGAGACCATCTACTTTATGAACCTATCATAGTGCCTGAAGCAAAGCAAAATTTTAACTCAAAAAACAACAATCTGCTACCAATTAGCTGCCAATCATTAGAACATTCAGCAATCTGAATCTTGGGCTCTGTTCACAAGACTAGAATTTGTCAGCAGGTGTTTTCAGGAAATGGAGAGAGAAGAGAGAGAGAATGTATCTGATGTGTCTGGTCTTGGCTTGCATCCTTATTCCTATATCCAGTATCACTGCTTCTGGTTTCAAACTTGATGACATGTCTGGGCCTAAAATGACAGATGATCCTAGTCTTCTTGCCGTTGTTTATAGAAAGGGATAGAAAATTGTCATGGGATATTCTGATAGTGACCTTGAATACAAGTTTTGGAAGATTCATTCTGTGACCCTCTGGCTTCTGTGTGGAGGTCTCTTAGTTTGGTGTGTGATTCCAAATGTTTTCATTGTTGTCATTAATTGGCGGGAAGATGGGTGGTTGGTAAATATGGCATGCTATATAGACTGGTACTGGCCTTGCGGAACTGATTGTTAAATTCTCAGTTTTGTAAAACCAGTTTTCAAACACAGTTATTACTGAAAATAAAATTACATAAATTTACAATTAAATTATATTGAAAGTAAGGTAATAAGCCCCTAAACCCACCACTTCCTAATTATTTTTACTACATAATATTATTTATTTCTGTGGGGCTATTTACATCAATTGTAAATTGTATTTATATCAATTGTAAATACATCAATTGTAAATTGTAAATACATCAACTGTATTTGTACGGTGAAATGTTATTTAATAGTATGCTATTGAACATCACCACCCTTCAACACTGCTCACTGACAGCACTTTGGTAGTCTTAAATCAGCCAAAATGGAAGTATACACTACAGAATAGGGTCTTCTTTCTCAAGTTGTTTCTTAAGCATTTACCAGGACACTACTTGAGTTAGCAGAGAGTTGGGCACATTAGAGTTTAATGGAACTACTGTTAAGCAATCATCACGCACAAGGGCTCTTTCTAGAGGGATAAACCAGGAGTTTGGAATTAACACATACACACTACTATATATAAAATAAACAGCAAGGTCATAGTGTAAAGCACAGGGAACTATACTTAATATTTTGCAATAACCTATAAGGGAAAATAATTTTAAAAATAATATGATTAATTGAATCACTTTGCTTTACTCCTGGAACTAACACAACACTGTTAATCAGCTATATTCAATCAAAACAATTTAAAAAACAACCTATAAAAAACAGTGAAATCATTTATTGCCACAACACATGTATATAATACAAATATATATATATATATATATATATTTCTTGTTTCAATGTTATTCGCTGCATTCCTCTATCATTTATTTCATTTGAATTCTGTCTCCTACTATCCACCTGAAAACATACTGGAATTTTTTTTTGTCTTGTTAATGGTTTCAGTCAGTAGGTAACTTTCTTAAGAGGAATAAAAAGATAAAGTATAATTCTTTGTACTCTGTTTTCTAGACACTACTATGAAATCTACATTTTACAGAATTTGAAATAGAACTACTTACATTCTAATACATATTCTGAGGGTCAAATTCTAGAAAATAATTTTGAAAGCAAGTATTCATAAATTGATTGCTAGAAGTTTTTCCTTGGTTGTGTTTGGCTTGGGTGATTAATGATTTGCTAATTTTTGGAGATTCAAATATTCACTCATTACCAGCTGAGAGATGAAAACTAAATTATCTTCCTTTAATTACTACTTCATTTATAACACTGAAAATGCTAAAATAAGTTATCATAGAAATATCAAGCCTAATCAGTTTTAACTTATCTGATAATAAACTAGCTAATAAAAAATGCCATTTACCAAAAAGAAAAAAAATCTGTAGGTATATTTTTAGACTTTTGGAGAATCCCTCTTAGAATATCTTTAAAAGAAACAGTTTGATAATACAGAAGGTCATCAGAACTCTATACTTTATCTTTTAAAATCTCTAGTATAACCGGTTCTGTCTTTCCTATTTTGAGTACGGTGCATCATTGCCAGAACATGCCTAAGGCTTTTGAAACTTTAGCCTCGGATTCCAGAGGGTCTCTCACATCATGGAGCTTTCTTTGATTTTGTATATCTGCTAATCCAGTGCCTACCCAGATGATGTTCCCAGGATAGAACCAGGGGGCCCCATAGTTTGGCACTCAGTTTGTATGACATGGCATGAAGAATTATAAAAGACAGCAAAGCTATATATTATCACCTAGAAGACTCACTAAAGTTATTTCAATGATAAACTGGATATGATTTATATATTGTATATATTTCACATGATTTTAGAATTTTCCCCATTTTTGAGATTATATTCTAAGTACCAAGAGCCAGTGCTTAGCTTAGTCGTTGAAATGATTTTGAGTGATAAAGCAAAAACTATGCAAAAGCATGAAAATTAATGATTAAGTTTTTGTGCCATCTTATTTATTCAATGTCTATCGTTCATGTACTTAGAATGTGCTGGATATTGAATAGACTCTAGAGAGAAGTGATTTTTTAAAAAGAGAGACATATTTCTCGTTCTCAGGTACTATGGAGTGTTGTGGAGAAGACAGGCACTAGAGAATAATTATAAGTGCATAATAGTGTTACAAGAAGCATAAGGTAAAGTGGTACTCCATAACACAGGACTCAACATAATTTGAAGAAGTTAAGGGATGCTTTGAGAAGGAAATAATGTTTCAAGTTGGAAGGAATCAGAGGTGTTAATTAACCAAAGAAGGGGGTCAGCGTTAGTGGTTTACAAGCATCTCTCTTTCTCACTCATGTTTTATAATATTGTCCTCTTATCACTTGTCTTAGTCTGTTCAAGCTACTATAACAAAATACTACATGGCTTATGATCAACAAACATTTATTTCTCACCATTCTAGAGGCTGAGAAGTTCAAGACCAAGATGCAGGGCTGGGTGTCTGGTGAGGGCCTGCTTCCTGGTTCATAGACAGGCAGTCTTCTAGCTATATCCTCACATGGGAGAAAAAGAAAAGGAGCTCTCTGGAGTCTTCCTTTATAAGGGCTCTAACACCATTCATAAGGGCTATATGTTCATGAAGTAATCAACTTCCCCAAACCCCAACTTCTAAAGTGATCATACTGAGAGTTAGGATTAATCATATAAATTATGGGTGAACATAAACATTCAGTTTATAGCACCACTTTTTGAACTATTCTGGAGAATATGGCTGTTGAGGGGACTCATTTATAAAGAGAAGAGACTACTTTTAAACTGAGTGTATACTGAAAATATACATGACTGAGTGTACACTGAGAATACCCTTAAACTAACACTCCCTTCCCTTCCCCCCCATGCCACCTCATACCCATAACCTTCTCATCTCCTATGATTCTGAAACTTAAGTTTAATTCAGGAATCCATTGGGATAACCTAAAAGAAACTATTTTTCTTGAGGAAGGAATGAGAGTAGTCTAAATAACTTACTATTAATACTTTTCTTTATCCTCTACCCATTTATCCCCTCTCCAATATTTATGTATTAAATATAATTATAAGCAAGATGTTTCATGTATGCATATATATGTTTCCCTTCCTCCCCCCAAGAGAGAGGCTTCATAGCCAGTCACTTAATTTTCAAATAAGTCTAAGCTTAAAATAATAGGATTGTCATAAATGTCAGAAAAATGGACTAACTCACTATCATCAGTTAAATATTTACCCATATTTTCTTCTTATTCTTTTGTGGCTTAACTTGAAATTTAATTATTTAAATACATATGGTTTAATTTGTTATATAGTATAAGGCAAATACTGATTTTATCCTATATTATTTGTAGAATAATAAATGTCCTCATCATCAATTTGCAAGGCATCATTTGCTATGTACTATGTTCCCATATGTTATAAGGTTTATTTCAGGGCTCTTTATAATTATCTTTTAATCTGTATGCTGCTTTTTAGAACAACCTCTTTGATATTTTAAGTCTTAGAGTTTCATACTGAACTTGCACAGCTGATCTAATTCTTTTTTATATTTTCTTTTTTTTTAATGTATACGCTAAAATTGTTCTGTCTAGTTACCAAAAACAGTCCACTGAGGTAGTGATTTGGAGATCTCTAATCTATAAAGTCATCAAGAAAACTAATTACTCTACAAAATCAGACTTCAGTCAGTGACCTAGCTTTTACACATATATACATACATATATATGTATATATATACACACACACACATATACATGTATTTCTTATATAGTCTGTGTATTTATTATTAAAGTTATTCCTAACATTGTAGATTTTAGATGTTATCACAAATGCAGTTTTTCTAACAAGTTAATTCTAAAAGATATAAGGTTAATTCCTTTTTTTTTACATAATATACAAATAATTCAAATACAGGTTATCTATCTCTAAATCTGTCTGCTTTAATATTTATCTTACTATATTTTCTAGACATTCCAGTGTAATATTAATAGTGCTAGTGACAGTGGGCATATTTGCCTTTGTTCTGATTATAAAAAAAATAACAACTATATGAATTGCTGTTATGGTTGTTCAGTTACTTAATCGTGTCCAACTCTTTGCAACCCCATGGACTTCAGCATCTTTGCAACCCCATGGACTTCAGCACACCATGTTTCCCTGTCCTTCACCATCTCCAGGAGCTTGCTCAAACTCTTGTCCATTGAGTCAGTGATGCCATCCAGCCAGCTCGTCCTGTCGTCCCCTTCTCCTGCCTTCTATCTTTCCCAGCATGAGGGTCTTTTCTAATGAGTCAGCTCTTCACATCAGGTGGCCAAAGTATTGGAGCTTCAGCTTTGGCATCAGTTCTTCTATGAATATTCAGGGTTGATTTTATTTAGGATTGACTGGTTTGATCTCCTTGCAGTCTAAGGAGAGTCTTCTCCAACACCACAGTTTGAAAGCATCAGTTCATGGGTGCTCAACCTTCTTTATGGTCCACCTCTCACATCCATGCATGATTACTGGGAAAAACATAGCTTTGATTATATGGACCTTTGTCATCAAAGTAATGTCTCTGCTTTGTAAAGCATTGTCTATGTTTGTCATAGCTTTTCATCCAAGGAAAAAGCGTCTTTTATTTCATGGCTGCAGTCACTGTCCACAGTTATTTTGGAGTCCAAGAAGGTAAAGTCTGTCACTGTTTCCATTGTTTCCTCATCTATTTGCCATGAAGTATTAGGACCGGACGCCATGATCTTTGATTTTTGAATGCTGAGTTTAAGCCAGCTTTTTCACTCTCCTCTTTCACCATCATCAAGAGGCTTTTTAGTTCTTCTTTGCTTCCTGCCACTAGTGAATATTTGAATAATGGTGAGTAATCTACTTGTGATTAAGGAAAATGATATTCCTGGGGGAGGGCACATTTTCTTTAGGATCATCTAACAATCTGTGTCTATTCTCAATATTAAAATATTCATTCCACTATAAATTCTCATTCTTATCTTGTGAAACTTGTATGCAGGTCAAGACAACAAGCAACAGTTAGAACCAGTCATGGAACACCGGACTGGTTCAAAATTGGGAAAGGATTACGTCAAGCCTGCATATTGTTACCCTGCTTATTTAACTTCTGTGCAGAGTACATCACGCAAAATGCTGGGCTGGATGAAGCACAAGCTGGAATCAAGATTCCTGGGAGAAATATCAATAACCTCAGATATGCAGATGACACCACCCTCATGGCAGGAAGTGAAGAGGTACTGAAGAGCCTCTTGATGAGGGTGAAAGAGGAGAGTGAAAAAGTCAGTATAAAACTCAACATTCAAAAAACTAAGATCATGGCATCTAGTCCCATCATTTCCCGCCAAGTAGATGGGGACACAATGGAAACAGTGATAGACTTTATTTTCTCTGGCTCCAAAATCACTGCAGATAGTGACTGCAGCAATGAAATTAAAAGACACTTGCTCCTCGGAAGAAAAGCTATAATAAACATAAGCAATATATTACAAAGGAGAGACATTAATTTGCAACAAAGGTCCATCTAATGAAAGCTATGGCTTTTCCAGTAGTCATGTATGGATGTGAGAGTTGGACAATAAAGAAGGCTGAGGGCCAAAGAATTGAAGCTTTTGAACTGTGGTGTTGGGGAAGACTTTTAGAGTCCCTTGGACTGCAAGGAGATCCAGCCAGTCCATCCTAAAGGAAATCAGTCCTTAATGGACTGATTGGAAGGATTGATGTTGAAGCTGAAACTCCAATACTTTGGCCACCTGATGTGAAGAGCTGACTCACTAGAAAAGACCCTGATGCTGGGAAAGATAGGGGCAGGAGAAGAAGGGGATGACAGAGGATGAGATGGTTGGATGGCATCACTGACTCAGTGGACAAGAGTTTGAGCAAGCTCTGGGAGATGGTGAAGTAGAGGGAAGCCTGGTGTGCCGCAGTCCATGAGGTCGCAAAGTCAGACATGACTGAGCAACTGAACAATTACGTAGATTCCCATCCTGTAATATTTAGTTTCTTGTTTTGTTTTAACAATTTTATTTATTTGTTTATGGCTGTGCTGGGTCTTCATATCTGCCTGGGCTTTTCTCTAGTTTGGGCGAACAGGGCCTACTCTCTAGTTGTGGTGCTTGGGCTTCTTACTGCAGTGGCTTCCTTTGTTGCAGATCACAGGCTCTAGTGCAAGGAGGCTTCCGTACCTGTGGCACATGGGTTCAGTAGTTGCAGCTCCTGGGCTCATCATTTGTGGCACATGAGCGTAGTATCCCCGTAGTATGTGGGATCTTTCTGGATTAGGGATCAAATGTGTGTCTTCTGTATGGGCAGTAGGATTCTTTGCCAGTGAGCCCTCCCATCCTGTTATCTTTTATATGATTCCAATGTATTTAAAACTTCTAAGATAGTTACATTCATTCTTATTCAATTGTTGCTTTTTATATATTTCCAAGAAATGCTGTATCTCACTTAAAACACTTTAACTCATGAGTAACTATTATGCACATTTTAATTAAAGTGAGTTGCTATGTGTGTGTGTATTTATGAGCTACCATGTACAATATTGGTGGCAACCAAGGAATATAGCTCAAATTTCACTTCCTCCATGAAGCTTCTCTTTACCACTTAAATATAAATAATTCTTCCCTTGTAAACTTCTAAAATATTTTGTTTCCAACACTCACATGGACTTATTGCATACAATTAAATAGAATTTACTTTTATGAATAGTTTTCATTCCTTTTTAGCAAATAATAGTGATATCAGTCACAGGGTCAGAAATTAGACTAACTGGTTTCATTTCTAAGCTCTGTTTCTTAACTATATGTATGACCTTCAGCAGGTTTCTAGTGCAAATTGTCTGATCTCTCTGTACCACAATTCCATCGTATGTAAAATAATATTAAATAATATTTATAATTTACTTAGAATTTTAGAGTGTTTTCTAAAAATGAGATATATTAAATCTCTTAGAACACATCATGGCACATAAAACACACTCAATTATTTGTAAGTAGATAACAACAGTAGTTGTTTAAAATAGGTCACCTTTGTGTTGTATTTTATTGTTAATGTTTATATATATATGTATGTATATGTATATATGTAGTATATGTATATATGTATATGTATATACATATACTACATATATATACATTTATTATATATAATGTTTATATATATATATATACACATACACATATACTACATTTCATTTAGTCATCCCAATAAATTCACAAGAAATTTGAAGCTTGTAGAGATTAAATTACTTGCCCAAAGGCACATTCTTAGTAAGTGAGGGAATTGCAATTCCAACTCATTTGGTCTCATGGTAAAACCTCTGCTCTTTAGCAGCATACAGTTCACATTCCCAACCAGCACCAAAGGACAGGGGTCTCTTCTGTATAAAATTCCAGATTCACACATGGCATAGGAGAAGCCTTATACAGACAACTCAAATACCACAACTGCTAACACGCATGCCAGGGGTGCTCAAACTCTGCTGAACTGTAGAATCACTTTGGGTTTTTAAAGAAAAAAAAAATGCCAATGCCCAGGGTACTCCTAAACCACTTAAATATGCATCTCTGGGGGTGGGATCAAGGCATCAACACATTTAAAACACCTTAGATGATTCCAGTGCATAACCAAGATAAAGAACCAGTGATTTAGAATAGTGATTATATTGGAACCAGTCAAAATTTAGAGAAATCAATCCCCCAGTATTCCAGAAGGGTTAGACAGGGTTTTACAGAAGAGGTTATTCTTGACTTAATATTTGGAAGAGAAGCTTGCTAAGGACTCCTGGGGAAAATAATGAGTAGGGGATTGAAATAAATATGAATGAACAGAATGCAGAAAAAGTGCATGGTATACTGGGGCAATTGCTAGAATTCTGCACTCCTGGCTGTATTGTACCATCCCTTGAATGATCTTGTTTGTGTAATAATGTTTGCAATTCTTCATTCATCATTTTTTTAGGATATAAAAACATGACTTTGTTTCTTCCTTCCCATTTGCCCTCTGATAAGCCATCAGTGTGTGTTTTGACTATCCAAACTAATCCCACTTGCTTATTAATCCCACTAACGATCACTTGCTTACATTTTGCTTATCATTTATTTGTATCTGGTTTTAATTAAAGTGTTTATTATAATATATTGAATTTTTGTCATTTGTCTGTGTGCTCAATCACTTCATTCGTGTCTGCTCTTTGTGACCCTGTGGACTGTAGCCCACCAGGCTCCTCTGTCCATGGAATTCTCCAGGCAAGAATACTGGAATGGGTCACCATGCCCTCTTTCAGAGGATCTTTCTGACCTGGGGATCCAACTGGCATCTGTCTGTGTCTCCTGCATTGCAGGTGGATTCTCTACCCACTGAGCCACGTGGGAAGCCCTTCTGTATTCTACTTACTTTAAAATAGATCAGATAATAGATCTATTCTATTAGATTTTGCACACTTCAATGTAGGGTAATTTATTTTTTCAGTAATATATCTGTATATATTATGTACCCAGTAAATCATTTTTTAGGGACTTCCCAGGTGGTGCAATGGTAAAGAATCTGCCTTCTCATGCAGGAGACACAAGAAACACCGGCTTGATCTCTGGGTCAGGAAGACCCCTGGAGTAGGAACAAAGATCATTTTTTACTTAAAATAGTGTTTGTTTCTAGAGAAAGAAATGGTAACCCACTCCAGTATTCTTCAAGGGAGAATCTCATGGTCGAAGGAGCCTGGTGGGCTGCAGTCCACGCAGTTACAAAGAGTCAGACACAACAGAGCACACAGTGTTTGTTTACTGTGGAATTGTTGCCAATAATCTGATTTTTTTTTAACTTTCACCTATATATCTTTTCTATATTTCATATTTCTATAACTACTAAATATCATTTTGAAGAGTACAGTAGAAAATTTAATGCCTTAAAATGATGTGTATGTGAGTAAATGTGTACACATATATAACATATCTATGAGGTAGAAGGTTAAGCTAAAAAAAATCTGGCGTTTTGAAAATGCATTTAAATTTAAGTCTATGACAAGAAGACATTCTGCTCCAATAATTCATGTATGTACTTCAAGCTGCGTTACTAATGATAAATCTGAGATTAAAAAAAGGTTACAGATGGGATAACAAGTTGCATGTAAAAGAAATGTTTGTAAGGCCTATTGTTATGCTTCAAACTTATGTGCAAATGACTTCCAATTGGTCAGAATGTGATTTGAGTCATAACTTAAAATTCAAAAGAAAACAATAAAAAAACAAACTAAAATTCTATGCAGGTCTAAGAGGGGAAAAAGTTGTTTACCACATATCCAAAGTAGAAAACATAAAGCATTGAGATTTTTTTTCCAATGGGAATTAGTAGCAAAATGCTCTGTATGGCTTGAAATCATATGGTTGACAGTTTTTGGAATACTCACTGGTTTCCAATATGAAACCAAAAGATAAACATCTCCTGTCTTTAAAATGTAGTAAGCCAAAATGTGTCTGAACTATTTAATGAAATTCTGCAGTGTTAACTGCCTCTGTGAGAGAAACATTATGTACAAGTGGAACTGATAGATTAAAAAGTTCATTGACCAATTTGAAGTGGGATCTTCATAATCTAGTTGCAAGTTTCACATATTCAAAAGAAACAGCCGTTGACATGACATTTCAAATAACAGGACAGATTTTACAGGCCTTTGGTGAAGGCTTGGAAACATCCTTTGGATGGAATGGAGTATTCATGAAGTAATTGCTCTAAAACAGTATTCCCTGGAATGATAATTAACAGTTGCCAAATCCACTGTCACCCAGATATCTTGTACTACAGAAAAAGACAAGGAAAGCAACTGATTTTCATTTTACCTACATAACATGGTTTCCTAAGTATATCAAAGACTAAAAAAATGAAGATATGACAAATATATATTTTTAAGGGTTCCCATCAATGAAAAACGTAAATTCTTAGGATTTCCAAATGCATGTCACTCTCACAAATAGTCCTCTAGAACTCTTTAACTTTATAATCACATTAAAAGATGAATCTAGTATTTTCAAAGCTGACATCATATACTGGAAAAAACAAAGATCTAGGAATCAGATTTTGTGTGTGTGTGTGTGTGTGTGTGCGCACGCGCCTGTGCTTTCCCTCACAATTTGTGTGACCTCAGGTAAACCATTATATTTTTGTGAGCCTCTTTTATTTTTTTAGGCAAACTAGCAATTATACTAGATCAGTGGTTTTCCACTTTTTGGACATTGCTGTTTATATGAAGTAAAAGGTTCATTTCACTGCTGGGCCAATGTACCTGGGTCTTATTAATAGGGCTTGATTCAGGTACATGTCCCTGAGTAACAAAATCACTTGTACTAATTTGCATTAATGAATATGCTCAGGACTGAATTTTGTATTAAAAAAATCAAGAAACATAGTGCTGAACTTCACTTTCTTAATTGATAACAACATTTACAAAAAGTTCAAGTATAATGCACGAAAATGACTGGAGACAGTGTGAGATCTGCACAAGATGAGTTAACTCTGAAGAGAAAGTGAATGTGTTAATGGTACTACAGGGTGGCCATTTAACATAAAATACATTCGCTGTGGATGTTGTCTCCCATTTCAAGTTTCAAAGAGTTAAAATACACCTTACAAAATTTAGATTTTAATTAATTAGTTGCAGAGCCCTCCCAAATGCCACAACAGAAATTTTTGTATTTTTAGAGCCATTCAACTAAGCAACATTGTACAGCATTTATGTGATTTACAATTACGGAATTCTAAAAAATTAAAAATATATATTATTGGTTAATAAATTTGTTGCTGGATTGCTTTATTATTGGCAGATATTTTTACAGAAGTCATGGCCAGCTCCTTGTGACCCTATGTACCATAGCTCACCAGGCTTCTCCGTCCATGGGGTTCTCCAGGCAAGAACACTGGAGTGGGTTGCCACGCCCTTCTCCAGGGGACCTTCCCAACCCAGGGACTAAATCCATGTCTCTTACATCTCCTGCATTGGCAGGTGTGATTGTGACCACTAGCGCTGCCTGGGAATCCCCTTGACAGATGTGCTTTGCTTATTTTCTGTAAGACTTTTCTTTGTAAAGGAAACATGTAGAAAAATAAGTTCCATATTTAAGATTTGTTCCTCTCATGCTATACTGTTGAATTTTTATGTAGTAAAATTTGAAATAATATGGAAAAAATTGGTTACATAAGCAATTTCTATGGTGATACAAATTCATTCTGAGTCCAAAGTGCTTATACCAATGCAAAAATACATTTTTTTCATTCCTAAAAATTGTTTGTGTTCTTGTATATATGTGGGTATAAATATATCAGTGGAGGTTTGCATAGTCCAAAACTAAAAGCATGGAGAAGGTTTGAAAATAAGTAGAAAGGCTAAGACTAAAAGAATCTTGTTTTTGGATGTGTTTATAAAGAAAATCTTTCAACAGGTCTTTGACTATGTATCATTTTGATCCTTTTATTTTCCTCTAACTATGTGTAAGTGATTAACCTGCCAATTATGCCTTCAGAATATCGTATATATCTTCTTTCCATCTCATTCTCATTGTAGGCCACATAGTCCTGCCTATCTGTCTGTATTACTGCAAAAAATATGGTCTCTGTGCCTCCCCAAATTCTGCCTCTTTTCTCTAGTTCTCTAGATTAATCAAAATGAAAATGATTTTATATTGTCAATTTCTTTAACAAAAATAATAGAGAAATCCCACATTCCTCCTATGATTATTCCCAAACAGCTCAGTGTGAAATTCATAACATACACACACATACACAGAGTTTTCCAGTGTAATCTATGAACATTCTTAAACACACTGCTGCATATTTCCCAGTCTCCTTAGTGTTTCACCTTTTTCTCTTATTTAAAAATTCCAAGTTTATCTTAAGTTTTAAAAAGATGTATTCTTCCTCATTTCAATAAAATTTTCATATTCTTAAGAGTAATGAAGGATTTTCATTTCATTGTATTAATACAATTTTATTTTCTATTTGTTTATTCTGATTTTATTTCTTCTTTTGAGGATATGGCAATTTCACCTGAGACGTAGCTCTGGCTTCATTGATTTTACTTCCCTGTGAGATATTTTTTTGTGTGTGGCAAATTTGCAGCACTTTTATTTCATGATATAGGAAATACAGTTGCCATACACAACAGTAACAGGACATTAGCCAAATGATGTGAGAGAAATTGATGTTGGTCATGTTGGTTTAAACTTTCCTACAATGATTAGACCCAATTGCAATTTACTCACACGTGCTATATGATTTTTTTAGTGATGTTCAATTACTTCCCTGTAATTCATTTATTCAACAAAGATGCATTGTGTACTGTTCAAGGTGCTAATGATATAAAGGTGAACAAAGAAGAGACAGCTCCCTACCTCTTCAGAGTTTAGATTCTAGTTTGGAAGAAAGGCAATAATCCAAGATAGTTCAAGTGGATATGACTGGTGATAAAGAGGCACTGTAAGAGCTTACAGTAGGGCTTTGACCTAAGGAGGGATCCCAGGGAAATTTCCCTGAGGGAATGCTTGCACTGAACTCAGAGCAGGAACAGACAGGCATTAATTTGTTAAAGAAGGCAGGGAGAAGTACTCCAGCAGAGGATACAGCATTGTTAGAGATCTTGCAGTAGAAGGGAACAGGACTGGTTCTGGACCTGAAAGAAGAGCACAAAGGTTTAAAAAGGGAAAGAGAGGAGGCAACGTGCTGGAATTTGAGGCTGGGGAAAGGATGCAGGCCAGACCCAGTTTGCTGTTAATATCTTATAATGAGTTTTCTTATCATCCTAAAAGCATAGGGAAGCCAAAGAGGGGTTTTAAAAAGGGCAAATGATATATTCAGAAAAAAGACTCATTACTAACTGGTGACTAAGAATATAGGATTTGTAGGCTTTAAGCATTCACAGTAAGAGTAAACACTTGGGAACTGTTAAAAAGCACATTAAATGCTATGCTATTTTGTTTATATTAAATACTTAAGTTACAATACAAAAGCACACTGTTTGTGCTGACATTTGGAGACTGTATGATATATCCAATAAAATGGCAAACCAGAGTCTTTTGTAAATAATCCATTAATTAAAGTCTAGGGCTGGCTCAATGTTTTTAAATTACAATGCTGGAACTAAAGAAGTGACTAAAATGTTTATGTAATAGGATTTTGATGTATCCATGGTTTCTTAAGCAATTTTACTTCTATATTACTGGTTTGCTTCTGGCTTAGATTAGAAATGACTTGAAATTGTTACCTCTTGACAGCTGCTGACATATTTGAAATTAATCAATTCTAGGCTTAGCTCCTAGAGCAGATGTCCATGTTGTAAAGCCAACCTTCTAACTGCCACCAATTGGCTTCTTCTTCAACAAAGTCACTAAAAAGGCCGGGATCAAGTAGTTCAATCACATCAATAAGAAGTGGAAGAGAGCACTTGGATTATTTTTCCTCATCCCTTGAGACAACAACAAACCTGCTTTCCAGCCTTCATCCTTAAGTATTTTGCCTAGTCCGATTTAAATGTATTAAATGATATGAATTCTTTGCTTCTTTCATAAAGCCTCTAAACAGTCCTCTCCTTACCCCCAGTTATCCATGTCTTTGCTTCCTTAGTAAACATATTAGAGAATTCCTGCTTTTTCTCTGTATTCCCAGGATTCAGACAGTAAACAGGAAGGCTCACTTAAGTCATGAAGAAGAAATGAGCTGGAGAAATGAACTGCCTAATTACCTCAGTGGGTGGCCCTTGTGTATGGAAATAAAATTTATCAGAAGGGAGGAACTGTAGTAACTGTGAACCACCCATAACACAGTAACTATGACATGATAATCAAATATTGGCCAAGAAAGAAAATCACTATAAATTCTAAACAAATATAAAATACATTAAAGGTTGGAAAGCAAAATGGGAATCTGTGGTCAGGAATATTCTGTTTGCTTTATTTTTGAGGCTGAGTAAAAGGCATATGACCGTAACATGTTCATTTTCAATAAGCACACCTACAATTTGTTAGTGGGTAGGTAGTGTTGAAAGAGGTTATCAGATGTGCTGCAGACTGACTGTGTCTATCCCCATAATTCATATGTTAGGTTCTAACCCCCAGTCTGATGGCAGCATTTGGAAGTAGGTGTTTTAGGTGGTTATTAGGTCATGAGATCAGAGCATGGGATTAGCACACTTGTAAAAAGAAACCCTGGAGACCTCCCTTCCCCTTCCCATTCACCATGTGAAGATACAGGGAGAAGACAATTGTCTGTAAATCAGGAAATGAACTCTTAAAGACACCACATGCACGGATGTGTACTGATGTTGAACAGCCCAGATTCTAGACCTATTAGAAATAAACTTGTGTTGTTTATAAGCCACTCACTCTATGATATTTTGTTATAGCAGCCCAAATGGACTAGTGTGTGTGTGTGTGTGTGTGCGCGCGTGCGCGCTCAGTCATGTCTCTTTGTGACCCAATGGACTGTAGCCCACCAGCCTCCTCTGTCCATGGAATTCTCCAGGCAAGAATACTGTAATGGGTTGCCATTTCTTCCTCTAGGGGATCTTCCCAATCCAGGGTTCAAAACTTCATCTCCTGTGTCTCCTGCATTGGAAGGAAGATTCTTTACCACTGAGCCTGGGAATCCCCTCCAAATGGACTAAGACAACATGTATTTGAAATTACCAGAAAAAAGCATTTCTATTCATTAAGAGTATGTTTCATCACTTTACGGCAAATAGAAGGGGAAACGGTGGAAGCAGTGACAAATTTCCTCTTCTTAGGTTATAAAATCACTGTGGATGATGACTGCAGCCATGAAATCAGAAGACTATTGCTTCTTGACAGGAAAGCTATGACAAACATAGATGTATGTTGAAAAGCAGAGACATTAAAAAAAAAAAAAGAAAAGCAGAGACATCACTCTGCCAACAGAAGTTGGTATAGCCAAGCCTATGGTCTTCCCAGTGGTCACATATGGTTATGAGAGCTGAACCGTAAAAAAGGCAGAGCACCAAAGAACTGATGCCTTTGAATTGTGGTGTTGGAGAAGACTCCTGAGAGTCCCTTGGACAGCAAGGAGATCAAACAAGTCAACCTTAAAGGAAATCAGCCCTGAATACACATTGAAAGGACTGATGCTGAAGCTGAAGCTTCAGTATATTGGTCACCTGATGCAAACAGCCAACTCATTGGAAAAGTCCCTGATGCTGGGAAAGATTGAGGGCAGATGGAGAAGAGGGTGTCAGAGGATGAGATGACTGGATGTATTACTGATGCAATGGACACGAATGTGGGCAAACCCCAGGAGATGGTGAGGGACAGAGAGGCCTGCTGTGTTGCCGTCCATGGTGTCACAAAGAGTTGAACATGACTGGGTGATGGAACAAAAACAACAGGTTCTTTTTACATTATGAGAAAATAACTTTTAAAAGTGTTATCATGTTCTTATAATATGACATCATAAGATTTCTTGTACAATGTAGGGAACTGAACTTCAGTAGTGTAGTAAGAAGCGAATCTACAATTAGATTCAGGGATATTATCTTTCAAAGACTACTTATTTCCCTTTTATCTCTGTTTAAGTTTTTTCTTTTATGGTAGGTTTTTTTAATCATACATGAAAGCCAGTGAAATGATTCTGAGCTACAACAAAGAAATCTTGAAGTAAGGGGGTAGAAGTAAGGAGGGGGAAACCTGTGTTGATGGGCAAAGTATTTAACAGTTCGCTGTTTCAGACATGGAAAAACAATCTTAAGTTCATCTAACACCTGTTTTTTCCAGATTCTGATATATCTGGCTTACATAAACTCCTTCATTTTCCTGTTTGTGTAAAGGATTTTTACTGCTAATTGGCTATGGGGAAACAATGTCAAAGGCAGAAATACTGTGGAAAATTTACAAAACTCATGAGTTTGATCCCTGATCTTTATTCTTCTAACTTCTTTATAGAGTTGAATAATAATTCTAAACAGATATTGTGAACCTTCCATAAAAAAGGAGAAAGAAGATGTTTAAGAACCGATACTTTCCCTGTAGAAATTGTTCCCAGATCTTCAGGCTTCCCTAGTGTTCACTTGGGAGAAAATTAATAGAAAAAGTCAGATAACTTTATAACCATGCCATGATGTAGAAAGTCTATATAATTTCTATTTTGATTTAGATGTTACCAGTATGACTCTACCAAAATTTATCTTCCATAGAGTACCTGGCAAATGAACTGACCTCTTGATCTGTTTTAAAAATGAAATGTTTGGAGGGCAAACTTTGAGTTAATTAATAGAAACAGTAGGTTGTCTAAATCTTAGGTTAACTAGAATGTATGTCAAAAATAGTTTAAAAATTATGTTCTTCTTTGTGATAGAAAATCTTTAGTAAAATGTATTGCTTGGCTTGCATTACTGGGAGCATCATGCCTTAATTCAGCTATCCCACCCTCACACAGCTCATGAAGGTTTCATGTTACTTTTCCTCCATGTTTGATTTTCTACACACATGCATAGATTGAAAAATTCTTTGGTCCAGAACAATTTTTAGTAAAATTAAAAAATAATAGTTATATATAATGAAGGAGGAATAAAAATGTGGTTCTTTATTCATAAAGTATTGTTATTATTGTAGAAGAAAATGGCAACCCACCCCAGTATTCTTGCCTGGGAAATCCCATGGACAAAGGAACGTGGTGGGTGGGCTACAGTCCGTGTGGTTGCAAAATAGTTGAACATGACTTAGTGACTAAGCAACAACAATTGTTATTACTCCTGTGAAAACTGGTTAAATAACTACTATAAGGTGAATCAAATCTAATATTGTATAAATCCGAATCCAATTAGGAGATAAAACCACACATTTATGTGAGCAAGAAAAGTTTACTGTAAACACTTGTTAACTGTAACAGGTGATTGAAAAAACAAGGTATTGTCTAGTAAGAAAGAGAACTCTAATGAATTTGGAAATGAAACATATGAGGAGTAGTTGGTTGCCTAGGGCTGAGGTAAGGTGTCCAAAGAAGAATCTCCTTTCCGCCACCCTTGGCCTGAGATCTCAGCTCACTGGAAGACAGAGGAGTTATTATGGTGGATCTTGTAGGAATCTGTCCTTCAGAACTTGCCAGTAGTAACTATCTTGGTATCTGGGGAAAGTTTCCCTTGGGGAGATTTCATACCAGAGGCACTCCATTATGAAACCACCCATGGGGTATGCCAGGGGAAGCCGCTGGTCCCTGAGTGCTGCTGCTAACTGTTTGCAGAAGCCTAGTGCAGGGGAAGCCACCAGTTTCAAAATATAGGCTTTGTTACTCAGGATTGGTAATACCAACAGATTAGGCGATTACTGCCTTTGAAAAGATAGTTTATTTTACTCACACATCCCAAGAGGAGACAGCATGCCAAAGTACCAGTATCAGTGAAGAGGCAAAAAATTAGGGGAAAATATGGGAAAAACTCCATGGGAAGGAAAAGGTAAGACAGTGTAAGCAAACTCATGATTGGTTAGCTTGAATAATTTCACCAGGCTCTGGACACAGGATCTATCCTGAATTGTCTGGTACCTGATCCTGGGAATATTTGAGCAGGGGGATAGTGGCCCAGAGTGTGAGACTGATGAAGATGATGTTTGGGGATATGGGCTCTGGACTGGTTAGTATGTATGTACGTACATAAATATATATATATATATATATATATATATATGAAATAAGTTCTTGAAGGTGAATTGTTTGCTGACTTTGGAAATCAGATAACCCTGGGAGAAGCAGTCTCTTCAGAATCAGCAAGATTCCAGTATATCAAATATTCAGTATAGAAAATAAAAGGCATGGTTAATACACAACCCCACAGTGTAGAATCTGGGCGCTAGGAATGCTTCATGCACTGTTAGGATTAGGTGCTGGAGAAGCTGCCTTTATTGTTGGAAGCAAGCACTGGAGAAGCTGTCACTGTCTAAATCTTCCAGGAGAGCACACTAGAAAACTCCCACCGACAACATCTTTTCAGCTCCCTCCACAAAGCTGAACATCAGGCAAGAGGATAACAGTAAAGTCTTTAAAGGGACCATCTATGTTTTTGCAGAGTAGGTAATGAAATTTGGATTTATACCTAAAAGCAATATACATCTATGTTCAATTGTTGACTCTGATATTTGAATGTTTCTATTCAAGTTAATTAAACACACTGTTTTTTTTTTTTTTTTTTAATTAGTTGGAGGCTAATTACTTCACAACATTTCAGTGGGTTTTGTCATACATTGACATGAATCAGCCATGGAGTTACATGTATTCCC
>NC_057388.1:35166616-35198642 GCF_019320065.1 Cervus canadensis | reverse complement strand
AACCGGGCTTCTTCAGTGGCTCAGTGGTAAAGAATCCACCTGCCACAATGCAGGAGACACGAAAGGCACTAGTTCGATCCCTGAGTTGGCAAGGTCCCCTGGAGAAGGAAATGGCAACCCACTCCGGTGTTCTTGCCTGGAAAATCCCATGGAAAGAGGAGCCTGGCGGGCTGCAGTCCGTGGGGTTGCAAAGAGTCAGACACGACTGAGGAGCTGAGCACACAACCCAGAACACCTTGGCATGACTAGTTGGAAGTTCATCTTCATTTTAATGGGAATAAAGGCAACCCCAAGTTTCCCTGTGAGTCAACTTAGGAATTCCCTAATAGGCTCTTTTTAAACTAAGAGGTGAACCAGCTGGTGCTGGTCCTCGGCTCCAACAAGGAGACTGAAACCCCCAGTTTTAAACCTGCTGCTTTCTTAGGGGACAAATGAGGTACACACTTACACCCACAGCATTATTGCCACTCACTGAAAACCACTATTTCCTTGAAATTCAGAGAACTAAAGCAGGTTTAAAATATGCTTTCTTCTGTAATATTTCATGAATTCAAAGTGCAAGGCAAAGTTAAAAAAAGAAAGACAAATCTGTGTTGAAGTACAAGGTCAATATTTTAAAAAGTCATTTAAAGTAGAATGACTACTAGGTCCTTGGCAGGCGAGACGTATATTCATGCATGGCCAAACCAAGTCTGTTATTCCTGAAGCATGGCTCCTGCTTTTTTTTTTTTTCTTTTTTTTTTTAATTTTTATTTATTTATTTATTTATTGTCATACATTGATATGAATCAGCCATAGATTTACACGTATTCCCCATCCCGATCCCCCCTCCCACCTCCCTCTCCACCCGATTCCTCTGGGTCTTTCCAGTGCACCAGGCCCGAGCACTTGTCTCATGCATCCCACCTGGGCTGGTGATCTGTTTCACCATAGATAGTATACATGCTGTTCTTTTGAAATATCCCACCCTCACATTCTCCCACAGAGTTCAAAAGTCTGTTCTGTATTTCTGTGTCTCTTTTTCTGTTTTGCATATAGGGTTATCGTTACCATCTTTCTAAATTCCATATATATGTGTTAGTATGCTGTAATGTTCTTTATCTTTCTGGCTTACTTCACTCTGTATAAGGGGCTCCAGTTTCATCCATCTCATTAGGACTGATTCAAATGAATTCTTTTTAATGGCTGAGTAATATTCCATGGTGTATATGTACCACAGCTTCCTTATCCATTCATCTGCTGATGGGCATCTAGGTTGCTTCCATGTCCTGGCTATTATAAACAGTGCTGCGATGAACATTGGGGTGCACGTGTCTCTTTCAGATCTGGTTTCCTCAGTGTGTATGCCCAGAAGTGGGATTGCTGGGTCATATGGCAGTTCTTATTTCCAGTTTTTTAAGAAATCTCCACACTGTTCTCCATAGTGGGCTGTACTAGTTTGCATTCCCACCAACAGTGTAAGAGGGTTCCTTTTCTCCACACCCTCTCCAGCATTTATTGCTTGTAGACTTTTGGATAGCAGCCATCCTGACTGGCGTGTAATGGTACCTCATTGTGGTTTTGATTTGCATTTCTCTGATAATGAGTGATGTTGAGCATCTTTTCATGTGTTTGTTAGCCATCTGTATGTCTTCTTTGGAGAAATGTCTGTTTAGTTCTTTGGCCCATTTTTTGATTGGGTCATTTATTTTTCTGGAATTGAGCTGCAGGAGTTGCTTGTATATTTTTGAGATTAATCCTTTGTCTGTTGCTTCGTTTGCTATTATTTTCTCCCAATCTGAGGGCTGTCTTTTCACCTTGCTTATAGTTTCCTTTTTTAAGTTTCATTAGGTCCCATTTGTTTATTTTCGCTTTTATTTCTAATATTCTGGGAGGTGGGTCATAGAGGATCTTGCTGTGATTTATGTCGGAGAGTGTTTTGCCTATGTTCTCCTCTAGGAGTTTTATAGTTTCTGGTCTTACATTTAGATCTTTAATCCATTTTGAGTTTATTTTTGTGTATGGTGTTAGAAAGTGTTCTAGTTTCATTCTTTTACAAGTGGTTGACCAGTTATCCCAGCACCACTTGTTAAAGAGGTTGTCTTTTTTCCATTGTATATCCTTGCCTCCTTTGTCAAAGATAAGGTGTCCATAGGTCTGTGGATTTATCTCTGGGCTTTCTATTCTGTTCCATTGATTTATATTTCTGTCTTTGTGCCAGTACCATACTGTCTTGATGACTGTGGCTTTGTAGTAGAGTCTGAAGTCAGGCAGGTTGATTCCTCCAGTTCCATTCTTCTTTCTCAAGATTACTTTGGCTATTCGAGGTTTTTTGCATTTCCATACAAATTGTGAAATTATTTGTTCTAGTTCTGTGAAAAATATCGGTAGCTTGATAGGGATTGCATTAAATCTATAGATTGCTTTAGGTAGAATAGCCATTTTGACAATAGTGATTCTTCCAATCCATGAGCATGGGTATGTTTCTCCATCTGTTTGTTGTCCTTCTTTGATTTCATCAGTGTTTTTATAGTTTTCTATGTTAAGGTCTTTCATTTCTTTAGATAGATCTACTCCTAAGTATTTATTCTTTTTGTTGCAATTGGTGAATGGTATTGTTTCCTTAATTTCTCTTTCTGTTTTTTCATTGTTAGTTAATAAGGTAATGCAAGGGATTTCTGTGTTGTTAATTTTATATCCTGCAACTTTACTATATTCATTGATTATTCTAGTAATTTCTGGTAGAGCTTTAGGGTTCTATGTTAGAGGGATCATGTCATCTGCAAACAGTGAGAGTTTCACTTCTTCTTTTCCTATCTGGATTCCTTTTACTTCTTTTTTCTGCTCTGATTGCTGTGGCCAAAACTTCCAACACTATGTTGAATAGTAGTGGTGAGAGTGGGCACCCTTGTCTTGTTCCTGATTTCAGGGGAAATGCTTTCAATTTTCACCATTGAGGGTGATGCTTGCTGTGGGTTTGTCATATATAGCTTTTATTATGTTGAGGTATGTTCCTTCTATTCCTGCTTTTTGGAGAGTTTTAATCATAAATGAGTGTTGAATTTTGTCAAAGGCTTTCTCTGCATCTATTGAGATAATCATATGGTGTTTATCTTTCAATTTGTTAATGTGGTGTATTACATTGATTGATTTGCGGATATTGAAGAATCCTTGCATTCCTGGGATAAAGCCCACTTGGTCATGGTGTATGATTTTTTTAATATGTTGTTGGATTCTGTTTGCTAGAATTTTGTTAAGGATTTTTGCATCTATGTTCATCAGTGATATTGGCCTGTAGTTTTCTTTTTTTGTGGCATCTTTGTCTGGTTTTGGAATTAGGGTGATGGTGGCCTCATAGAATGAGTTTGGAAGCTTACCTTCATCTGCAATTTTCTGGAAGAGTTTGAGTAAGATAGGTGTTAGCTCTTCTCTAAATTTTTGGTAGAATTCAGCTGTGAAGCCATCTGGTCCTGGGCTGTTGTTTGCTGGAAGATTTTTGATGACAGTTTCGATTTCCTTGCTTGTGATGGGTCTGTTAAGATCTTCTATTTCTTCCTGGTTCAGTTTTGGAAAGTTATACTTTTCTAAGAAGTTGTCCATTTCATCCAAGTTGTCCATTTTATTGGCATAGAGCTGTTGGTAGTAGTCTCTTATGATCCTTTGTATTTCAGTGTGGTCTGTTGTGCATCATTCCAGTCATCTTTCTGACCACAGTGCAGTAAGATTAGATCTCAATTACAGGAAAAAAATTGTTTAAAATTCAAACATATGGAGGCTAAATAACACGCTTCTGAATAACCAACAAATCATAGAAGAAATCAAAAAAGAAATCAAAATATGTATAGAAATGAATGAAAATGAAAACACAACAACCCAAAACCTATGGGACACTGTAAAAGCAGTGCTAAGGGGAAGGTTCATAGCATTACAGGCTTACATCAAGAAACAAGAAAAAGCCAAATAAATAACCTAACTCTAGACCTAAAGCAATTAGAGAAGGAAGAAATGAAGAACCCCAGGGTTAGCAGAAGGAAAGAAATCTTAAAAATTAAGGCAGAAATAAATGCAATAGAAACTAAAGAGACCATAGCAAAAATCAACAAAGCTAAAAGCTGGTTTTTTGAAAAAATAAACAAAATTGACAAACCATTAGCAAGACTCATTAAGAAACAAAGAGAGAAGAACAAAATTAACAAAATTAGAAATGAAAATGGCATCAACTATCTTAAATCCAACTTCCGTTTCTCTCTGTTTCAACCAGTGCTACGATCCTAGTTTTCTTGTTCAAGCTCAAAACTTTGTATTTTCCTTGATACCTCAGGTCACCCCTGTTCACCATACCAACCTTGTTGACAGTTTTACTATAATGCTCACCATACAAATCCCTCAATTTTCATTCTCCCTTAATGGTGGTATTTGTTTATCTTTAGTTTTCATACACAATCCTGTATGATTACATTAGCTTTCTCACACTGAACTAGATTCCCTGCCTAATATCACTACTCTTTCCAAACTGGAACTTATAAACCTCTAGGCTAATACTCCCAAATACCTAATGGAAGCTAATGCTAATGGTCTCTGCATATTGGAGTGCTATTTGTCAGATTTTCTTCTAATATGCATTTTATAACTTCAACCTTGCAACAATATAATTTGAACTCTTTTTATCTCCATTTTGCAGAAAAAGACCCTTAATAAAAGAAATACCAAGGAAATCTCCTAAGGCAGACTTAAGTATCTGATTCCAAAGCTACTTATAATCATCCCCTATTGCCTTCCTATGTAAATTAATAACTTGGACCAATGCCCAGTACCCAAGAAGCTAAGTATGAATGCTGTGTGAAGACTTTAATCTAGAACTCAAATCTGCTCTCTTTAATCCCTGAATATAAATGGGTCACTCCTACCACTGACTTTTACTGTCATTTGGAACACCATCTTTCCCCATCTATTCAGATGTGATTTACTTTTTTAAACTGATCTCAAGTTCAGCCCTTTCAGTGAGGTCATTTCAGATCACCCAGGGTATCATGATGAGTCCTCTCCTTTGAATTTCTTGAACATCTATTTCATTTTTGCACTTATAAAATGTCTTTTGGAGATATTCAACTTATGTGGTTGTTTTATGACATCTGACTTACTGAGAGAACATAATATATTTAGGGATATGGATTCTGCCTTATACTCTCTCTTGCCTTCATAGCATATAGAATAATATCTTACATTAGGAAAGTGCTTTGCAGATAGCGGATATCCCATTCAGCGAAAACTTATTAAGAGGTTTCCATGAGCAAGCACCTACAATGGGAATGGTAAGGTACACAAAAGTAAATAACATGTTCCATGAAAGAATGTCCTTGCTAAGAAGTAATTTCTAGTCCAATTTATGGAATAAACACATTATTATTTGTTGTATATTTGCATACATAATAACCACAGCAAGAGAGATACTGGCAGGTACCATAAGAGAGACTCAGGAAAGGCTCAGGCAAGTCACGATATTTTGGGTGATATGCCATATCACAGATAGAACAAATATGAGTAGGGAAGTACAGTTTATACACTTTGTTGTTAGTGTTAGCCGCTCAGTCCTGCCCAACTTCTTTGCGATGCTATGGACTGCAGCCCACCAGACTCCCCTGTCCATGGGATTTTCCAGGCAAGGATACCGGAATGGTTTGCCATTTCTTACTCCAGAGGATCTTCCCGAGGAAGGGATTGAACCCAGGTCTCCTGCACTGCAGGAAGATTCATTTCTGACTGAGCTACCAGGGACGAGGAAATAGACTTATCTGACAAAAATACAAAAGGAAATGAAATAGTTGAAATTAATAAAACAATAAATGGAACAAAACAGGAAGCACCCTGAATGACATGCTATGGATTCTGGATTTTCTTTGAACTGTTGCCTGGTTTTGAGCTGAAAACCAGAGTCCATTATGAGCTATGCTCATAATGAGCATAGTACACTGTCACACAGAGTTGCTGCTAATGATTAAAGCAGATCGTGTTTGTAAAACACCTAGTGTGGGGCCTGCAAAATCACAGGTGTCCATCAAAGGATGCCTTGTCATCATTGTTCACTGTCAGAGTTTTGCTTGATACAGAAAAATCTGCCAAGACTCCATAGGATGCGGACAAAAGGAATCAATGAGAGCAAACTGTCAAGTGATGTGTCCCTGAAAGGAGAGAGAAGCTCTGAGGCCAGAAGCATTCCATAAACATTTGTAGGAGCAGTTAGAAAAGCATAAGTTGATTTGTCTTTCCTTGAATGCCATGGATATTCATGATCTCTCAGAGAGATGTTAAAAGGAAAAAGAATCAAAATGATTAATAGAATTTCCTTTTAAACTCACTCTCTTCCCCTCTTCCCCCAAAGTGAAGAAGAAACTTCAGAAGGTGGGAAATGGATCCTTTTGGCAACACAGAATACAACTGCCTTGCCCTTTCCAGAATCTTCGGCATTTCATTTCCTTCACTAGAATCATTTTTCATCAATTACTTCCTGCCAATCATCTTTACAATTGCTTGGCTCCTAGAAAGAAACTAGGTGGAAACCAACCATTGTGAGCCATTTGGTCTCCATTTCCCAGAGGCCAACACTTAAGCACTTGAAGACGTTGACTGCTTTCTCCTTCCTGGCCAAAAAAGCTTCCTGTAGCAACAATCATCTCACTACTCACTCTCTTCTGTATTGTACTTAATTTTTGTACTTAGCTGTACTTAAATTATTTTCTATGTAGTTCTCTTGCTATAGTTATTCTCCTGCTATTAATATATTCTTGTGGTTTGTTCTCTAAATAATTAACAAAATCAAAACTTTCTTAAAACGTCCCAATATTCAAATACATAATTTGTGGAGTTCTTTTAAACTTTATTTTACTCAAGAGAGCAAAGAAGTAAGGCTATTAATCCTTAAGTTATTTTGCTGTTGAAGATGTTTGTTTCCACTTAGTTCAAGGGTTCTTAAGAAAAGATTTTTCTGAAATGTAGCTAAAAATAAGCAAAAATGGTGACTATTCCCCAGACTTTAACTGTACACTGGGGAGTCAAAAAAGAGAACTCCTGTCCCATGCAATACCATTTTATTATCAACTATATTTTACTGTGAAAGTATATTATTTTTAGATAAATATGAAGATAAAATGAAGACAGAGATAAATTTAGCTAGAAGTAAATAATAATTGTTACTTATGATTGTAATTATTATACAATAGCTGTAATTATTTCATTATACAACAGAGAGAAAAATAAAAGTAGGAACACTATCACTTGCTTTTCCTGTGTTCCAGATAAATGAACAAATACACGAAAATCAGAACATTAATAGTTATAGGTGAATTACATTGAAAATGGGTCATAGTTACATGAAATTTGGTCATGAGAAGCTATCTCTAACAATGGTGAAAAAGGGTGACTTTAATAATCTCCTTGTGTCTGTTCTGCCATCATACCTTCAGCAGACTATGATGAAGTTTCTATTTCCTTAAACGTATCCAGCCTGCCTTACTCATGTTTCTGAGACAGAACTAATCAGGAGAATGTTGCTTTTGCACTTATATTTTCTACTGAAGATTTCTGTCTCCTGCATTAGTTTCACTTCTTGGGAATAAGTACAAGGTTCTAGTTGGTACAACTTCTCTTCTATGAAAAGTTGTTGCTAACCCAATGACTTCTAGCTCTATAGATGAAAGAATAAATTGCTGAAACTTTTAAAACTTTTCAAGAGTCACAACTCAAACTTTATTAATATTAGTCTGATTTGTCAAACTTTATGATTCTTATATTGATTATATTGCATTCTAGCCCTCACATCTACATTTTATCTGCTATGTCTACCATACAATTTCTCCATTTTTAAGGTCATTTCGTTTTTCCAACTCCTAATAGAAGGTAAACACTTGCTCATTGAAGAAATGATTATACTCTCATATGGACACGTATGGACACACACAAATTTGAAACACAAGTTGAATAAAAAGTCTCAGTACCAAAGACACTAGACCCTTGTTCATTTGTGTTTTCACATTCCATTTTATTTATACTTCCAAACAGTTAAATTTAAGATTATCTTTATACTCTTTTAACATATCAATACCTGAATTTTAGAATCTTAGGTTTCTAGTGGATTTATATGATTGAAATATCTGTTGAATTCCTTGAACTTGGATTATGCTTGATAAATAACCAAATATACCTCCCTACCTTTTCAGTTATACAACATGTGTTCTCTCAAATGCTACACTAAACTCAGCTCTGAGGCATGTTTGATGAGGGAGCAGGGAAAATGGAGATATTCTGGACCTTAACTATGAAATTCGGTTTGAATCACTGCTCTTCATATATGGGCTAAACAAGTATTCTGTACTTCAGCTTTCTAATATGCAAAATAACAATGCTATTAAACACTTCTTTGAGTTGATGTAAGATTAATGAGATTACTTGTGAAAAGATAACTGAAAGGCTTTCCTAGTTGGAGCTTCTTTCCCTTGGATTCTCACCCTTAATTGTATTCAGATTTTAGAAACTTTCTCTGAAGCAACTGGTTGCTTGAGACATTCCTCAAAATAAATTTTAAAGCAGGGAGTTATTTATTTTTTTCTTTTTCAGCAGGTTTTGTTTTGTTTTCATTTTTCTTGTGTCTGTCCACAATGTGGAGAGTTGGACAGGCACCTTGTGTATGTCCACAGGCTCACATTGTGAAGTAGCTATTGAAATATAGAGAAACAGAAGAGGAGCAAGAGGATTTGCTTTAATCTGAATCCCCTAGCTGAAGCCAGAGAGAATCTCTCACAGCAGGGAGGCTCCCTCCTGATCAGCGGAGCATTGTCAGGTCGAGAGGCCTGACTCCACAGCACCCCTTCTGTTGAGCCACCAACTTTGTGTTGGTTACTGAAGATCTGTACCTTCCCTTGTTTGACATGTTTTGTTATATTGTGTTTTCTTCTCCAAGTAAGATGTGCCATCTTTGTATCTTTCCTTCAGCTCTAAGACGATTCAGTAGGAAGTTGGTCTATCACATTGAGATTAAAGATTCATACGACAAATCCCTCCTGTGCGAGGAAAGGTCAAAGGAACCAATATGCAAGATTTATAAGGAACCCTTCTGGGGTACATCTTACAGACTCTGTGTGCATATCTGAAACTAAGGAGCATTTCCCCTCTATGTTTTAATGAAATTAATTTTTGTTTACTTTTGCTAAGTTTAACAGGTAATATAGTAAGAGATAATATTCTAAAGAGATATTTATATAAAAGCTACTAAGAATTCTCCTTGCAGCAATGTTAGATAATATATGACTGCAGATTTTTTTCAGTTAAAACTAAAATTTAGCTAATTTTCCAGATACTATCCACATTCAACCAAGTAAGAATTTCTTCCTAAAACTAGGCCCTTTGAGATGAAGAAAATGGCCTGACATCCAAGAGCTGTAGATAACAAGTTAGCAAGAAAGGAAAGATACTGAAGAGAGCCTGCGTATCTCAAACTATCACAGTTTGATCACAGTTAAAGGGTAAGTGAAGAAAATCAGCTTTTTAAAATTGGAATATGTATTACTTAAGAATTACAAGTTTAAAATCAGTACTAACTTTGTAAAATCAGTATTAACTCTGTAAAATATATATATTTACCTATATACATATATATTTTTAAATCACACAGAATGAGTTTGGATTCTAAAACTGCCACTTACAATTTATTCAACTTAAAACAAGTCACTTAACTTCTGGGCTTTAGTTTATCTAAAATAAGAGTACTAATATCTATTTTATAGGATTGCTGGGAAATTAAGAAAATGCTTAGTTCTTAAGTGCCTAGTTCAGTGACTATGACAGAAAGCTTTTAATGAATATATAAATATTCATGGTCACCATCATCACTGTCCCCATTACTTATATCCTTAGTTACTCAACAAGTACTGTAAAGATTTTAATACACACACACACATGCATACACATACAGATAGAAGATATGAAGCAACCAGTGAAGGAAAGAGATACCTAAAGAAGAGGAAATGGAGAAGTATATTCTCAAGCGCTGTGGTGGTTTTGAAGTCTGTCTACTGATATGTGGTATATTTGTTGATATACCCTGCTCACTGACCCAAGAGGTGAGGCTTAATTCCCATCCCCTGAGTGTGGGCTGCATTTAGTGATTCACTTCTAAAAACAGGATACAGAGGAGTATCCTGTCACTTCTAAGATTAGATCATGAAAACAGCATGGCTTCCATCTCGGGTGTTCTTTCTGTTGCTCTCTCTTTGATCCCTCTTTTTAGGGAAAGCCATATTGGGAGAAGCCCCAGGGAGGATCCTAAGAGTAAGGAACTAAAGTCTCCTGCTGGTAGTAACGTAAGTGAGCCTGGAACTTCAAGCCCTGGTCAATAGCTTGAAAGCATCTCATTAGAGGTCTTGAGCAAGAACCACCTCATTCCTATATTCTTGACTCTCAGCAACTATGTGAAATATATACTTATTGTTCTCAGCTGTAAATTTAAAAGTTATTATGGAGAAATAGATAATATACATCTTAAATAATGAAAGAAACTGATTCAAGGAAACAATGATAAAATCGTATCAGAAAACAGGTATTCAGGAGTTGTGTTAGACTCAGCCATTTCATCATGGAGCATAGCTTCCTGGCTCCTTACTCGTGAATTACTCAACCCCAGCTTCCTATTAAATTCTAATAATGTCTGTTATCATCCTACACATCTCTTGGATTATTCAACTGTACAAAGGCAAGTATCACTATTGGTAATATCTATATTTTAACTGGATTTTACATAAAATTTAAATCGTTTAAAAATATTTCTAAAATGTGACAATAGTTACATCTTTTTGTGCTTGGAATTATTTTCTTTAAGGACAGTTAAATCTAGAGACTTTTTGAACATTTAAAAAAGAAGTATTTCTTGCACCTGAAACCATACATCAACTTCAGCAAAGGAAGATTTGGCAACTGTTTCTAAGTTGATCACTCTTCCAGTAATAAAAAAAATGGCACATTTCCCAGACTGAAATAATTATTTTAATCTCAATCAATTATTCTTTCCTTCACTCATTCCCCACCCTCTCTCTCTCTCTCTCTCTCTCTCTCTCTCTCTTTGGAGGGTTGTATGGGACAAAAAGTTTCTTAACTGAATAACAATCAAGAGATATCACTAATTAATACATCAGGAATCTATTGCTTCCCACGGGTGAGAGTGAGAAAGAATAAAAGTTACAGCTATATATATTTTGTCCACTTTAATTTCCAAAGAAATACTTCAAGGCTATAACAGTTGTTTGTTACTGGAAAAGGAATGAGTAAAGAAAACACTTTAAAAGATTATTCACAATAATTGCATACACCTGCATTTAGAATACAATCCTGCAATTGGTTGCCAAGACCTATTGGAACATAAGAGGAAACCTATTAAATACTGTACATTTTTTACATGGAGAATTATCCATTTGTAATTTTTAAAAAATTATTTTAAATTCTTTAATTTTGTCAATTTTTGTGAATTAAAATAACAGCTTAATATGCAAGTGGAGGACAACCTTTCTCAAAAAGAAAACAGTCAATAACTTACCATGGTTCTCTAGACTCACGTAACTCCATTATAAAGGTTATGTTGTGATTTTTTTTGTTATGGTTTTCATCAAAACGGCTTCTTATGAGAAACATATGATAAAATTCAAATCCATTAGAGAATTTCAATTATGTAAAGCACTTCAACACTTTATGAAGAATACATATTTCACAGTTACTTGAAAGTCGATTTCATAAAAGTGCCAGAGTCTATTAAGTTAGGATAAAGTCCCCTTCTTTCCTAATTTTTAAAAAAACATCATCCCACATTTCTAGTAGTCCCTTTTCTCTCTTTCACACCTAAAATAGCCTTCTGGACTCTCTTTTCACTGTACTTCTCACCAAAAATGTGGTATTTGTTCCTACACATATTTTCAATTTACAGGTAAGAAAGGGAGACAATGTATTGAGAAAAGAGATGAGGATTACAGTCTTCACTTTGACAGTATCTCTGGGACCTTGGCCATATTACTTCTTTCTCCTTAGATTCATTTTCTTCAGCTACCAAATTAAGCTTTGTTCCAGTTCTTGTTCAGCTACAACATTTTATAACTGTCAAATCTGATATCCAAATCTTACCACATCTCCTTAGTTGCAAATTTTCTGGTATTTCTCCTGTTCTGTACATTTTTCCACTTGCTGTTGCTTCAAATTCAAATTCCCTTAAACTAATGACAAAGGTCTGCCTACATAGCCATTCATTGTTTCCCCTGGTAAGGACGCCAATATTTCCACTACCCAGACTTGGAAATCCATTCTTGTCTGAACCTTCCCTTCTTCAACATTAAACGAGTTGCCAAATTCACTTGAGATTTTCATCTCTATCTCTTTTCAATCTAGTATCTTTCCATTTGCATCACACTATTTCTGATTTTTATTGCTACTCACCTAGACAACTACTAAGGTTCCAACTTAATTTCCCTGCCTACAGAGTCCCCACCACCCAGTGACAGACTGTAAACATCACTGGGAAGCAGGGACACTGTCATTCCAACTTCTGAGCCACACGGTATATGGGGCAATATTTTAGAATTAAAGATGGTTTCAATTAACCCAAACTTTTGAGTATCTCACAAACTGGTTTAAATTATATTTATATTAAAAGTATCACAGAAGTATATTAAAAGTCATCACAAAATGACACAAAGCAAATATTTTCCCAGTCCTGAGTCATGGCTCACTCCAATAAGAATTTGTTGAGCATATTTCATGTAGCAGACATTATGCTAGATATTAAGTAAATTGAGATTACTATTTTCTGCATTGGAGAATTCACTACTTGGTACAGAGCAGACAGAACTGTAAACAAAAATAAATTACAATATAAACAGAACAAAAGCCCATATTGCAGAAGAAATACACTTTATGCCTTGCATTTAGCTTTTCCTCCATTCAACTACCAAGGAAGAACACTTTTAATGCAAACAAAGTTGCCACCCTGTATTTATCCAGTTACTTTGCTGCAAGAATTTAATGAAACATATTAATTCTAAAATACTCAAGAAGCACACGGTAACACTGGAATGAAACTACAGACCCTGTGATTTTGTAACTTTGAAAGCTGAAATTGAGTTTTATTGTTAAATATAGTCTTTAAAAATAATTCAATAACAAATATTTATTGAAATTATGATCATGAAATCAAACTAGATGTGGAGATGACAAATAAAAGGAACTCAATTAATACTTAAAACAAATCCCATTTAGATATTTGTTTCTAAACTTTCCACTATTAAATCTCAATACAATCCTGGAAGCACTAGATATAGAGAATTAAATCTAGAATATTATTAAATACAAATGAAACACATACAAATGAAACACATAATTCTGGATAAATGACCTACGTTTCCTCAATATGTCTAGTTTTCTTGCAATTATAAAGAGATAAATGTCTAGGTTAGCTCTTTAAAATTGCAAGAAAACTAGATGGAATTTCAAAATAATTCATTAGTTTTATAATGTTCCTATTATATCCACATAACATTTCTATGAATACATGAATGTATTCTATGACTACATCCAACACATTCATTACTTTTATTTTAGAGTTCATTCAGAGGAGGCAAGAGGGAGGGAGGGAGAGAAAGTGTGAAATATCTCTAGTAGGTATTTTAACACCAAGAATTGTCAACATTTCTAGAGAACTTCACAAGTAAAACTAACCTTCTGTACACACAAAATTTAGTACATCCTAGAATCATATGTGGAAAGAAGTTTTGTGAACCAAGAAGTGATCAGATAGACACCCATCGGATGCATTATTATTGAACTAACTTTAATGAGATGAAATTACCTCTGATAGAAATCTTGTAAGAATAGGGATGAATTACATGCAAATAGGCCCACAAAAGATGCTGGGATAAGCTGTGTGAATACCTCCAAGACCTAGAATGATGGTCAAAGAACACAACACAGTGACCACCGATCTGAGTCACATAGCAGTTAAAAAATTCTATAAGAGACTTTACCATGGGGAAACTTTATGTAGCAATAATTTACCAATTTCTTGTTGCTTAAGTCCTTAATGGTATAGGCCACTGTGGAAAAATTAGATGAACTGTCAGTAGGTATCTGAAAATCATAAAACTAACAAAAGATGATGCTTCTGAAAGAAGCAGCACCACCTAAGGGGGAAAAAAAAAACTTGATTAATCTACTGCCTGAAACACACACTTCCTCTCATTTTGACATCTGCTACTAGTGTATTCACAGGTAAAAGACAAGGAACATGCACATGTAATGAAAGAATAATACATTCATATTTTGCAGCCTTAAATATAACCAGATATCTAGTGAGCTACTTTAATAAGGTGGTGATCACAGAATATTCCCTGAAGAAAGACAAAAATCTAAGTGCTCCCAAGCAGAAAGATAGAATCAATCCAATAAACAGCTGAACAGGCTGCATCTGAAACGGCTCACTGCTCATGTCACCAAGTTGGTATTTTGAACCCATCAGAGATCCTTACCATAATTACAGGTATTTAACAAAGCATACTTAGAAAAGAGATTATTAAAAAATCAATATAACATTCATTTTTCCATTAAAACTAAAATATACTTCAAAAAGACAAGTAAAAATTGAAAGATATCTCCAAGAGTGAATGTGAAATAGTATCAAGGGCTTTTCTGGACTAAGAGCCAGACTTTTAATGCCTCCACTTCTTGCTGTCTGTTATTAACTTCATTGATTTGGAAGAGAAGTCAGTCAGCTTCCTAGGCTGTTGGTCCATTTGTGAGCCTTGATACCAGTTCTCCTTTCAATTATAACAGGTTCCACCTAGTTGACCTAACCTTTTGTTCCACCAGAGAAACCTCAGCTCTAAAGTACATTCCACACATTTTTAATATAAAATGACTGCAGAAAATATAATAAACAGCAAAATAAAAAGCAAGATTCTAAAACATAACAAATGCTGTTTCCATCAAGAGTAAATTAAAAGATATTAAGAGTTGATAGAATCCAAGTGGTATATTACTTTGAAATAATCATTAGATTTTAACACATTTTTAAACCCTGTATGTCAAAATAGTAAGATACCATGATTTTCTCTCTGTAAGTTAAAATCTGGTCTATCAAGAGAGTATTGGGAAATCATTCTAATGCATATGTATGTATGTATATATGCATATATACACTCCTGTTAAATCAGAAAACTGTAATGCACATAAATGTTAACACAAGTCTAATTTATGCCCTGTAAATAAACACATATGATATATCCAAGGGATTGTTTTTTGATGTGTCTTTTACAATTCACAGTGAAATAAGAGTTAGAAGTGAAAACAGATAGGAAAAGTTGGTTGAAATTTTTTTTTTTTTTTTGGTTGAAATTTTTTGAATAGAAAACTATTTTTAAATTTCAGATATAATTTTGAATGTATTATAACCATAGTTTTGCTATAAACATTAAAATATTTATAGATTCTGAATTAAAAAATATTAATATCTAGCATAAGATATCACTAAGATTGCATTATTTCACTGTGACTCTGCAGACACTTCTAGATTTTTTCAAACTTTTATAAAACTCATAATTTTCATGAGTCTCTTATACAAGTTCATACTGAAATATCTACAGATCCTTTTACCCTTCCAATTTACCCCTGCCATGCAATTGGTTTATCCAAGGAATAATCCTTCAAAAGTAAATGGTTGAGAAATTAATTTTGTAGAAACTTCATGTAAAATATTTGTGTCCTATTCAATGTTATTTTCCTCTGGCCAAAGAATAAAACAAAGCCAAATACACAAAAAAGTAAAAACAAAACAAAACAAAAAACTCTCTTTCACTCCTCTGTTCATCAATGAATAAAACTGGGGAATCCATTAACTTCTTATTGCTAATGAGCTATTTAATAATCAGCTCTTGAATCTGTGTCTAGTCTAGATAAAATATAGTAAAGAGCAGTTACTCTCAACGTGTTTTTATGTACTGTTTCTATATCTAGAACATGATACATACTTTAAACAACTTAAAAGTACAATAAAATCCTAGAGGAGAATATAGGCAAAACACTCTCTGACATAAATCACAGCAGGATCCTCTATGACCCACCTCCCAGAATATTGGAAATAAAAGCAAAAATAAACAAATGGGACCTAATGAAACTTAAAAGCTTTTGCACAACAAAGGAAACTATAGGCAAGGTGAAAAGACAGCCCTCAGATTGGGAGAAAATAATAGCAAATGAAGAAACAGACAAAGGATTAATCTCAAAAATATACAAGCAACTCCTGAAGCTCAATTCCAGAAAAATAAATGACCCAATCAAAAAATGGGCCACAGAACTAAACAGACATTTCTCCAAAGAAGACATACAGATGGCTAACAAACACATGAAAAGATGCTCAACATCACTCTTTATCAGAGAAATGCAAATCAAAACCACAATGAGGTACCATTACACGCCAGTCCGGATGGCTGCTATCCAAAAGTCTACAAGCAATAAATGCTGGAGAGGGTGTGGAGAAAAGGGAACCCTCTTACACTGTTGGTGGGAATGCAAACTAGTACAGCCACTATGGAAAACAGTGTGGAGATTTCTTAAAAAACTGGAAATAGAACTGCCATATGACCCAGCAATCCCACTTCTGGGCATACACACTGAGGAAACCAGATCTGAAAGAGACACGTGCACCCCAATGTTCATCGCAACACTGTTTATAATAGCCAGGACATGGAAGCAACCTAGATGCCCATCAGCAGATGAATGGATAAGGAAGCTGTGGTACATATACACCATGGAATATTACTCAGCCATTAAAAAGAATTCATTTGAATCAGTTCTAATGAGATGGATGAAACTGGAGCCCAATACAGAGTGAAGTAAGCCAGAAAGATAAAGACCAATACAGTATACTAACACATATATATGGAATTTTAAAAGATGGTAATGATAACCCTATATGCAAAAGAGAAAAAGAGACACAGATGTACAGAACAGACTTTTGGACTCTGTGGGAGAAGGCGAGGGTGGGATGTTTGGAGAGAACAGCATCAAAACATGTACATTATCAAGGGTGAAACAGATCACCAGCCCAGGTTGGATGCATGAGATAAGTGCTTGGGCCTGGTGCACTGGGAAGACCCAGAGGGATCGGGTGGAGAGGGAGGTGGGAGGGGGGATCGGGATGGGGAATACATGTAAATCCACGGCTGATTCATGTCAATGTATGGCAAAAACCACTACAATATTGTAAAGTAATTAGCCTCCAACTAATAAAAATAAATGGAAAAAAAAGTAAAAGTATACCAATTGGTGTGCATACATGTATGTGTGTGTCATACGACTAACAGTTTAAAATATCTAATATTCCTCCCTTTGGACTAAACTATGATTATATTCTGCACACAGGAGACCACTTTACAGAATCTCATATATAGAATATAACAAGGAAGTGGCATTTATTTTTACATTATAGAGTCCCGCTACCTTTTAATAACAGATGCAACCTCTCACCAATTGTGCTACTCTGTTGTTATAATTTCTCTTGTCCAGCTTGTGTGACTGCAAAGGATCAGTGACAGAATAGGAAAAGGCTATCTTTTAGTCATGTACAACAGCATTTAATTTCAAAAGGGCCAGCATAAATTCATAAATGTTCCCTAACTCTTCCTTTTAGAATCAGTGATCTCTTTCCCTGATCTTATTTTTGACTTCTAGCTGTTATTGTTGGGCGTTTTGAGTGTCTGTATCATCAAAAAAATAGAAATGTAGATGCTGGAACCAGGTCCTATCAGACTCAATGCCAAGTTATAAAACACAAAAACAATAGATAACACTAATTACAGATAAAAATGCATAAGGATGAGGGTTGGGGGAGAGCACTGGGAGTTTGGGATTAGCAGATGAAAACTATTATATAGAGAATGTATAAACAACAAGATCCTACTGTATTGCACAGGGAACTCTATACGACATGCTGCGATAAACCACAATGAAAAAGAATATGAAGAAGAATTACCTTGATATATAGCAGAAATAGAATCACTTTATTATGTAGCAGAAAATCAACAAACACTGTAAATCAATTATACTTCAAGAAAATTTAAAAAAGAGGATGGGGAACACACGTACACCCATGGCTGATTCATGTCAATGTATGGCAAAAACCACTACAATAATGTAAAGTAATTAGCCTCCAATTAAAATAAATACATTAAAAAAAAACAGACAAATACTCATTAGCACTGCCCATGAAAAAATGCATAAGGAATAGATGCATTTTTTATCAAAAAAGACAACCAAGCCTAGACAAAGTTTCAACCAGATAAAATCACTTATTTGTTAGCACCAGGAGAAATTTTTCGTTTTTGTTCTGATTATGGTAGATTCCAGTTCACAAGGAATTAAACTGCACTTTGATCAATCTGTCTTCCAAATGGATTACTAGTTTTCATATGAAGCCAACATCTGATAAAAAGATTTATCTGAAGGAGATGATAACACAGCTCATGAGATCCATCAGGTGGAAATGTTTGAGGTAGAGCAGGTAAACCAAAGAGCACAATAGATTTCAAAAAACATAGCGGAAGAGATCCAAATTACCTCAGCAGTTAAAAAAAAAAGAAGACAGGGCAGTCAGAGGTCAAGATGGGTAATGGATTTTACAGCCATTCCGAGCACTCAGAATCAGGCAAAGTTCTGCCCTGCCCTCTGAGCTCTCAAATCTCACATGCCTCCTAATAATGGCGACAAAGAGAAATAAATCTTTAATTTCTCAAATATAATCAGATAAGTGGACACTGAACCTATCATTGTTATCCTATAATCAGCAAACATACATTATTAAAACATCAAAATGATGACATTTAGCTAAGAGATTTGCAAGATACAAAAAGCACTCAAGCCTTTACTTTCAAGGAGTTGTCAAATAGAATTTTAGGTTGGTACCTCTGAGCCAATTCTTATATATTCCCAAAATAGCCTAAGTTAACCTTTACTGCCCTATTTTTTTAAATAGAAATTGTGAAGATGCTCCCCCGAAAAGAGAACTTCATTCAATGACACAAGAAAGTAGACTTTATCTTGTAGTTTGTGTAAACCTACAAGACATTCTGTCTGTCCAAATAATTGTCAAACAATACTCCATATGTTGTTAGCATTCATTGTTAATGCAAACCTATTTAGTAGAAGTTGGCATTTATAAGTTAGTACCAGCAAAGTAAAAGATAAAATCTTGCTAATAAGGCTGACTTAAAACCATGACTGCTGTTAAACAATACATAGGAGATGATCAGAAAAAGCAAATTTTTGAAAGATTTTCATCAGAATTCTCTAAATTCAAGCCAAATAGCGGAGGCAAAGTTAATATACAGATATAAACCACACTAAATGCCAAATATTATTATTTTGCATTGCCATTTGATATACTGCTAATATAGCCCTATATACAGGAAAATAGCAAAATAATTAGGGAAACAATAAAAATGTATTTCTGAATTTCAATGAAGCAACATCATAAAAATACTGACAAAAGCTACAGCAATATATTCATCAAAATTGTTAACCAGTGCTAACTTAAACCTAACGTGAAAACTGCAGAATGGCTCATAATAATAAGCCAGAAATTATTTTTATTCTTATCTCTAAACCAGGTCAACTGAAATAAAAATAGGACTGGTGATGAATAATCTGCTCCCATCTTACCATGCTGCTATTCAGAAGACAGAAATAACTCTGATAGACCCATTGATGAAGAAGAAGAAGAAGAAAAACAAACTTCTCTTTCAGCACTTCTCCCCAGTTTTCAAGTTTTTCTAACATGGTTGAGTTTGAAGGTAAAATAACTAGCTAATCTCTGGAGGTCTTACACATGCTTACACACATTTTTTTGTTAGTGGCTGCAGCTGTTTTCTCACTTTATATAATATCCTCTTTAGTACATACTCAGGCTAAATAAAACTATATGACTGGGAGAGGATTTAACAAGTTTTTTACATGTGATGACTAATGCAGTGCTTAATTTTTCCTCAAAATATAGTAATATACCTACAGATGAACTCAAAACTGTTAGTCATAAAAGCTAATTTAGAAATCTATTTTGCTAAGTAATTTGAATGATCTCCCTAATATCATGAGTGCTAGCTTCTTAATTCATCCTTATATCATATTCATTCTTATCTCTGTACCAGTTATATTTTTAATAAGGATAATATTAAGTATTAGTTAACATATTTTTAAATGCTTTTCTGGATATCCTTAGAAATATATGCAGGCTTAAAATATTGCATTATTTTGATTTTTGCTTTGAGGATTTAAAGAGCGAATTTGACAAAAGAGAAAACTGATCAATTTCCACATTTTGCAATGTTGTATTCTTTTCTTTCAACAAAAACCATACATACACACACAAATAAGCTTTGGACTACAAACCCAGGATTCATAATAAATCAATGTTTTCAAACTACTTTGATGGACAAATGTGGATTTTATAATTAGTGAGAAGTAAATTATTTGGTATATGTATTCCATACAGGAATTTAACAATGTTTTTGGCAATGTAAAGATGAACGTAATGACTGAGTGAGCTTAGACAATCTACACAGTAGATCCTAAAAAGCCTGAGAATCATATCACCGTGTTGTCGTATCATTTGAATGAAAATGGAAAATAGCAAGACCTATATTCAAATATTTGAAAATGAGTAATATAAAAATATGAAAAAATTTAAATTGATACCTTTAAATTCACATACTATGCAAAATTTTGTTAAATAAATCCAACAGTATTCTATTCACAGTATATATATTCTATACTTTATATACTATGTTGTTGCTGTTCAGTCGCTAAGTCATCTCCGACTCTTTGCAACTCCATGGACTGTAGCACACCAGGCTTCCCTACCCTTCACTATCTCACTATCTCCTGGAGTTGGCTTAGATTCCATGTCCACTAAGTTGGTGATGCTATTTGACCATCTCATTCTCTGCCGCGCTCTTCTCCTCCTGCCTCAATCTTTCCCAGCATCAAGGTCTTATCTGATGAGTTGGCTCTTCACATCAGGTAGCCAAAGTATTGGACTTTCAGCTTCAGCATCAGTCCTTCCAGTGAATATTCAGGACTGATTCCTTCAGGATTGACAGGCTGGATCTCCTTGCAGTCCAAGGGACTCTCAGGAGTCTTCTCTAACACCCCAGTTCAACAGCATCAAATCTTCGGCACTCAGCCTTCTTCATGGTCCAACTCTCACATCCATACATGACTACTGGAAAAACAATAGCTTTGATTATATGGACCTTTGTCAGCAAAGTGATGTCTTGCTTTTTAATGTGATGTCTAGCTTGGTCACAGCTTTCTTTCCAAGGAGCAAGCGTCTTTTAATTTCATGGCTTCAGACACCGTCCATAGTGATTTTGGAGCCCAAGAAAATAAAATCTGTCACTGCTTCCACTTTTTCCCATCTGTTGCTATGAAGTGACAGGGAAAATACATTAACTTAGATTTATAATTTTTCCTGTGATATTGTGATAGGCTTACAATTACAGATCATTTAGAGATACTAAAGGGTTCAGTTCAGTTCAGTCACTCAGTCGTGTCCAACTTTTTGCGACCCCATAGACTACAGCATGCCAGGCTTCCCTGTCCATCACCAACTCCTGGAGCTTGCTCAAACTCATGTCCATAGAGTCGGTGATGCCATCCAACCATCTCATCCTCTGTTGTCCCCTCTCCCGCCTTCAGTCTTTTCCAGCATCAGGGTCTTTTAAAAGGAATCAGTTAAAAAAATAAATAAATAAAAGGAATCAGTTCTTCGCATCAGGTGGCCAAAGTACTGGAGTATTCAGCTTTAGCATCAGTCCTTCCAATGAATATTCAGGACTGATTTCCTTTAGGATGGACTGGTTTGATCTCCTTGCTGTCCAACGGACTCTCAAGAGTCTTCTTCAACACCACAGCTCAATTCTTTGGCACTCAGCTTTCTTTATAGTCCAACTCTCACATCCATACATGACTACTGGATAAACCACAGCTTTGACAAGACAGATCTTTGTGAGTATCTAAATATTTGAACTAGCCATAGTTTAGTTAATATATTAATTTTTAATTTAATTTATTGTTTCCTAAAACCTATACTAAACATGAATAACAGAGTCAAACATATCAAAAAGAACAAAATAGAATATTGAGAAAAAAATAAAAAAGTCTGATGTATTTTCAAGTATGATAAAGGATTTTCATAAATCATTTGGGTAAAAAAATGCTATCTTGAATACAGATGCAATCAACTATTTGAAGAAGCCACTATAATTTCATTTTATATTCTATACACAAATAAATCATATAATTAATGTAGTCAATGTTAAAAATCTTAGAAACAATTTTTAATTGAGAAATATGTTTATCTTATATTAGAAACAGTTTAAATAAATAAAAATCGTATATTTATTATAATGTGAAGTATGCTACAACTAAATAATATGACAAATAACTATCATGCTTAAAAACTTTATTAACATAGAAATACTTGAATGTTTTAAAAGCAACACACAAAATCAAATATAATCTCAATTTCACTAAACAATATGTATCGAAAGTGAGCAAAGTTCAACAAAAATGTTAATCATCTGTGGATATGAAATGTTAGCATTTTTGTGTTTTGAGGGTTTCTCTTTACATTGAGCAAAAAGAATTAAATATTATGAGGTCTTCTATACCACAGAACATACACAAAATTAATCTGGACAATCTGTTTTCCCTAGCTCTTTGTTAACCTGTACTTCTGTGTGGTCTCTGATTATTCCCAGGTTGACAGAGAAATTTGCATGGATAAATTATAATCACCTTTGTGACAGCTGGATCTTACCATTTTAAGCAGATGGAAAATCATTCCATCTGTTTCTTACTTGTGAATAGGTTAAAGTAGATGATAAAAAGAAAAAGTATGTGCTCTAAGTCTACATGTGGAGAAGGCAGAAATTCAGTTCCATGTCACGATTTCACACAGTGCTAGTGATGTTCCTACCTCCTCAAAAGTATTTCCAGCAACTGGAACAGATTCTTTAAATTCCACCAATAGAGATGTGCTTCTTTGATTACAAATCTCTTCTCTTTAAAAAAGAAAAGATCTTTAGAAGTAAGGAGCACATTTAACTTTCATCAGTCACTTGTAAGAATATGAATGCTGCTGCTGCTGCTAAATCGCTTTAGTCATGTCCGACTCTGTGCGACCACATAGATGGCAGCCCACCAGGCTCCTCCTTCCCAGTGAAAATAATTTTCAAATTCTTCCTGAGAACACGTTGTAAAGAGGAGTAGGGCAGGGTTAACATGAGAACCTCCTCTATGGGAAGAACAGAAGTCAGAGCAGCCTGGTTAAGGGGAAAGATGAAGGCTGGAGGAAGAGATTAGAATAATTAAGATACTCTCTTCCAAATATTCAACTTTGTGAACTGCAGATCCTGAAAAGGCATGGCACCAAACTTTCAATGACAGGAATCCATGCATAATGACATTCTTGCTACTAGGGTGAATTTGGGGCTTCTGTGGTAGCTCAGCTGATAGATAATCCACCTGTAATGCAGGAGACCCCGATTAAATTCCTGGGTTAGGGCACACTCATGGAGTGGAGAAGAGATAGGCTACCTACTCCAGTATTCATGGGCTTCCCTGGTGGCTCAGACAGTAAAGAACCCACCTGCAGTGCAGGAGACCTGGGTTCAATCCCTGGGGTGGGAAGATCCCCTAGACGAGGGCATGGCAACCCACTCCAATATTTTTGCCTGGAGAATCCACATGGACAGAGGAGCCTGGCCAGCTACAGTTCATGGGGTCACAAAGAGTTGGACACAACTAAGCATAGCACAATGTGAATTTTATAAGTTTGGTATCAAATATACTCATGAATTTGGGAGCCTGAATTGGAGGTAGTGTGAAAGCACCCTAGAAGAAGACCAGAAGAATAGCTATACTATTATATTATGTATATTACAAATATTAACTATATAAAATTAGTATTATGAAATACCTGTTTTAAAACTCCATGGTTCAGACAGTCTTTGAGGCCCTGTAGCAGAAAAATGGGGGAATCTTTCCAAATACATACTAATGAAATAGTTCATTAAAACTCACAACTGCCTTACATTTTATTACTTTTAATTCGCATCCCAACTTAAAAGTACCATGTCTCATTCTGCATATATTATGGTTAAGGTATGCTGGTACCAAATTAATATCAAATAATAACTAAAGTCTACATTCTATAGCATCCCAGAATTAAACTATATTTTTTCAAAGACCAGAAGCCCCATAAATGCTGTTATGTTGTTAACTATGACAAGAAAATACTGTCAATTTCAACGTAACCCCTGAGTTATGGTTACATTTGTGTTTATTCTTGTTTTCCAGAATATTTTCTCTCTCACACACATCACTTTAAAGATAGCTGAGGAGATTTTAAGGTATTTACTCATGTGCTCCTCTTAGCCAATTTTGCACATACTGGCACATCTCCTCCAATTAACACCAGGAATAAGGTTTGGGCTGGCTTTAACCTGTGTGTAATTTCACTTGGGTTGACAACACATGGAGGTATACCTATTTACCTATCAAAACCACAGCAACAAAGCACAATAAAAGGATTTGAGAGACCAAAGCAGACATTCTGCCTGGAAATGGATTCATTACAACTTTTTTATAACATACTGGGGAAATCGTCTAGAATAACTTGGCCCAAGAAGAGGAAAGAAAACTCATTTTTCTCCCTTGCATGCCCACCACAGTTGGCTTAAAGATCCTAAAATTATACACTAATAATGATGTACAGTTCATGCACGCCCCAGTTCAACAATTTACATGAACCAATCTGCTACATGACTCTCCTTACAAGAGTACTCTCCTGAGGTCACTGAGGCTGAACCTGGTGTGCCAGGGTCCCCCTGCACATCAGTCATCTACCCTGACTTGCCTCAATGCCCCCTAGCCATCTAAATCACCTACCTCGCTTTGTCAGGATCAGAGTATCGGGACTTTACTCTGACTTCAGTAGTTCTTTCAGCTCATGAATATTCAGTAGTTTGTGTTCATGTAAACCATGCAACTAACTTACCCAAATTAACAGAGAAAGTAAAACCATAGACACTACTATGCAAACTAATGCAGATTTATTGGTTGGTATGTGCTGAAGACATAAAGATTTTTAAATCCATATAGTTAGAAAATCCAGGAAGCAGGAAAAGTTAAAAGGTGTCATTTATTTGATGCTTTTGAACTGTGATGTTGGAGAAGACTCTTGTGAATCCCTTGGACTGCAAGGAGATCTAACCAGTCCATCCTAATGGGAATCAGTCCTGAATATTCATTGGAAGGACTGATGCTGAAGCTGAAACTCCAATACCTGATGCAAAGAACTGACTCATTGGAAAAGACCCTGATGCTGGGAAAGATTGGAGGTGGGAGGAGAAGGGGACGACAGAGGATGAGATGGTTCGATGGCATCACCGACTCCACGGACATGAGTTTGAGTAAGCTCTGGGAGTTGGTGATGGACAGGGAGGCCTGGCGTGCTGTATGTAGTCCATGGGGTTGCAAAGAGTTGGACACGCCTGAGCAACTGAACTAAACTGAACTGATCTTTTGACCCCCCAAACAATATAAATTTAATTCCCCTGAAACAGTTCATCAATTAGGAAACCACTAGCAAGACTACATTCCAAAAAGTCTTCCACCAACAATAAACATTCTGCATTCACACAAAATATCATCAACTTCAAATCAGGAGTTCTGAATAATCTGTGTGAACCAGGCATGCTATTTAAACTCTTGTGAGTCTCGGCTTCCTCAATATTAAAGGAACTTGCTTTTCATTAAGGTTCTTTTCCAGATATAAAATCTCATAATTTAATAACACACAGCCCTGTGATGGGTACAAAGGAAAGACATGCATTTCCGGAGGAACCAAGACAGCCTACAAACAGACAATTATTTTCATTTTAAGACTAAAGTATCTTGAAAGCTATTTTAAAAACTTGCACATTTTCTGATAAACTTGGAACTGGAACATTTAGTTATGCTTTCAGGAAAATAGCTTTTTTATCCAAGTAAATAAATAATAGTTGTATTAACCCTATACTACATGCAAAATATTTTACCCTCCTATCATTGTCACCTGTCTTTCACAGGAATGGGGTCACAGACAGTTAGATTTTAGTTTCTGAGAAATAAATTTATGCACACAGTATGTTTTTGTAACCAATTAGAGAAACAATCTGTATATAATGTAAGTCACTTGCTTAAATGGTGTTTAATGAGCAATGAAATAGGCTGATTCAAGTAATTCAGTTTTAGTTCCCCAGAAAATATATTTTTTTAAAAATATAGAATCTTGACTCTGAAAAGAGTTTAAATATACGTGTATATACATGTAGTCCTCACCACTAAACAATGAAGAATGAAGAGATTTTAAAAAGAAATTTCTTCTTTTTAATGCAATTACGTGTCTGAAAGCTATGAAAATTAATTTGCAAATGAATATTCTTGAATGGAAAACACTTCACCTTTCACAGTATCAACAAGACATCGATGAGGAAAAAATAGTCATGGAAAAATAGATCATTTCTCTCTGCCAATTGAAGAAATGGACTGTTTCCCCTGTCTTTGGCCCTATTATGAGTAGGCAGGAAAAAACTCTGATTTTTGAGAATTATGGAATTAAGAATGGTTAATCTCACAAGTATAGGGATGAATGTGGATTGCAAGACCTCTAAACCTCATCAGCTGACATTGCTGGAAGAAATTGCTTCCAAAATTTCCTGTCTTCATTTTTTGCTCCTGCTACTAATATAATTCTTAGATTTGTTTAACAACTATTCAACTGATTTGCATTTTGAAAAACAAGCCAGAGCGTTGAAGAAAAAAATGTGTTTCATATATAAAAGTTTAAAAGCCTTCAAGACTACCAAGTACCTGTAAAAACACTGGAAGATTTTAACCATATGACATATTAAAAAAATGCTATTGGTTCAATGGAAGGAAAACAAACTTCAGAACAATGTACTTAATTGGACAGAAGTTTCATACATGCTATAATAAAAAAATCACTTCTGAAGTTTACCACTTGAATTGTAAGTAATATGTTGTCATCACTTTCAATTTTCTTTTCTTATTTGCTTGTTAAAACTGTTTCTGCTCCCCACCTGAATTTAATATGATTATTGAGATTACCTTTGAATGTGGAAATTAAAGCACTGCTTTATTAAAAAATTAACTTTAGAGTTGATGCAATGGGAAAGGGTTACTAGGTCAGGATAATTTGGAGACCCCAGAGTTGCAGCTGCGTAACATGATTTTTTGACCCGTCACCAGAGGCCTCCTGAACAAAATGCCTGCTTCTTTTTCCATAGATCCGTTAAAGCTTTTCAGTCTTGATTCTCAACCAAACTACTGAACATACGGAAGATAACACATCATAAGCAATTATCTCTAATTCACACAGATCTCAGAGTTGGCAACCACTTGAGAGCCAAGATCCACAGGGTTGGGGAAAAAAGAGACAATCGGAACCAGGACAAGGAGAAGCTCAGGAAAAGGGAGATGGAGTGGCATCAAACATAGAATTTATCTATTTTACCACTTAGTCTGGGGTCAGCCTCCAAATTTAATTCCAAAATCCACTGACAGCATTTAAACAGAGCCCAGGGCACATTCTCAGGCTAGTTCAGGACATTCAAATCCGAGCAAAAGAGGATCTGTTATCCATTTCTGTAATCTGGCATTTCAAGAATGTTATATGAATGGAATTGTATAGTATGGAACATTTTGAGTTGTTTTGCATAATTCTCTGGAGATGTATTCAGGCGGTTTGTACCAAATTTGGGATTTTGGTATTCATGTTTTCTGAATATTCAATGGTATGAGTGTATCATGGTTTGTTGAGCCATTTATCCACTGAAGGACATTTGGGTTGTTTCCCATTTGGGGTTATGAAAAAAATGCTATAAATATTTGTGTACAGATAGTTGTATGAGCATAAATTTTCATTTTTCTGTACTAAGGGCCCAAGAGTGCAACTATTGGGTTAAACAGTAATTACATGTTTACTTATTTTAAGAAACTGCCAAACTTTTTCCAGATGGTATAATTTCTATTTATGTATTGCTGAATTATTTTTGCTAATATATTTTTAAGGATTTCAGTGTCTACACTGGGGACGCTGATGAGGTATATTGGTCTGTCATTTATTTTCTTGTATTTTGTTTTGATGTAGGGTAAAACTAACTTCACAAAATGAATTGGCAAGCACTCCCTTATTTAATATTTTCTGAAAAAGACTGTGTAGAACTGGTGCTAATTCTTGTTCAAGTTCTCAGAGAAACCATCTGGACTTGGAAATTTCCTTTCTGAAAGTTTCAAAATTGCAAAATTCATTTTCCTTAATAGTTACACAGCTATTCAAATTATCTATTTTATTGAATGAGTTATGGTAGGTTGTATTTGTCAATGAATTCATTTATTCTGTCAGTGTTATCAAATTTATACGTGTGAAGTTGTATCAATCCTTTATTGTCTTTTTTGATATCTGCATGATTTGTATCGATATCCTCTGTTTCATTACTTTTATCAGCAATATGTGTCTTCTGTCTTTTGTCAATCTTGCTAAAGGTTTGTCAATCTTGATGAAGTTACTTTAAAAGTAACAATTCTTGGTTTCATTTGCTCTATTTTCAGTCTCATGGATTTCTGTTCTTTTTTTTTTTCTTCTTGTTTTGGGTTTATTTTGTTCTATTATTCTTGATTCTTGAGGTGCAAGCTTAGGTTATTGATCTGATCTGATCTAAGATCAACTCTGACTTTTTCCCCTAATGTATGCATTCAGTGTTACAACAGTTCTACAAACACTGATACGCTATATTTTCATATTCATTCAGTACTATGTGTTTTAAAAATTTCCCTTGAGGCTTCCACTTTGACACACGAATTACTTATATGTGCATTGTTTAATTTCAAAATGTTTGGCGATTTTTCTGTTATCATTTTGATACTAATTGTTAGTTTCTTTTCACATGGTTGGAGAACACACTCTATATTATTTATTTTTCCTGAATTTGTTGACGTTTGTTTTATGACCCACGATATGGCATATTTCAGAATATGTTTTATCATCTCTTGGAAAAAAAAGTAGATTCTGATGTTGCTGAACAGAATTTATCAGATTCTGGTAATAAAATCCCCAAATAAATCTGCTCTCCATCAACAATGCACACCCTTAAATGGCAGGGGCCCTACATCACTTCCCTCCCAGATACATTTGTTTAAAAAAAAATTAATGGTATTGAATATATCTTAAACTTCTAACTCTATCCTCTCCAACTTCATACATTATTAATTTGTGAAAAGACTAACACACTTTACAAGTTTTAGAGTGCTTTCCTATATAGTACTTAACACGATCCTCACACCATCTCTCTGGAATGTTTGCTGGATATGACTGACATCTTTTTTTTTGTTGATGATTAAGCTGATGCAACTAATGCAAAACCAATATAGGCAATCACAGGTTCACATTCTGCACTGCAACAATGTAGTTGCTGTCTGAGTTAGTATAGGAGAGAGGTTGGATTTGAACTCTGACTCTGATAAGTACTAGTTGAGTGACTCGGGCTAGTTAGCTAATCCTTTAAATCAGTTTCCTTATCTTTAAAATGGGAATGGTGGCACTATGTACTTCAACGGGTTCTGTAAGTGTTGAAAGAGTTAATACTAGTGGCAAGCTTGTGTATCAGGGCCTGGGACAGGATATATGTGCTATGTGTGCTGGCTATGACTGCATATTGCCTATGATGGGGAAAAAAAGGGAAAACAGTCAATGAAATTCAGCAGATAAATATCATCGAATTTGACTTACATTGTCAAAGGCAACAAAAGTAAAACAGCAAGATAAATAAACTTAAAAAGGTAAATTCAAAGGCCTGGTTAGCTTTGGTATTAAAAAAAATTTTTTTTCCATAGTCTAAAGTGCTTATCCCTCTGTTTTTTCACCATCATGCTTTATAAACTGTGACCCAGAATAACACAGCTAAATGGACTTGGGTCTAAATAACACATTTCATATTTCAACATTGCAAACTCCTTAAACTGCTTTAGAAAACTGTGGAACAGAGCAGTTTGTTCTTATTAAACAAATATGCTTCAGTTCAGTTGCACAGTTGTGTCCAACTCTTTGCAACCCAATGGACTGCAGCATGCCAGGCCTCCTTGTCCATTACCAACTCCCAGAACTTATTCAAACTCATGTCCATAGAGTTGGTGATGCCATCCAACCATCTCATCCACTGTCATCCCCTTCTCCTCCTGCCTTCAATCTTTTCCAGAATCAGGTTCTTTTCAAATGAGTTAGTTCTTTGCATCAGCGGCCAAAGTATTGGAGTTTCAGCTTCAGCATCAGTCCTTCCAATGAATATTCAGGACTGATTTCCTTTAGGATGGACTGCTTGGATCTCCTTGCAGTCCAAGGGACTCTCAAGAGTCTCCTCTAACTTCATAGTTCAAAACAGTACATTCTTCAGCGATCAGCTTTTTTTATATTCCAACTCTCACATCCATACACGACTACTGGAAAAACCACAGCTTTGACTAGATAGTACTTTGTTGGCAAAGTAACGACTCTTCTTTTTAATATGCTGTCTAGGTTGGTCATAACTTTTCTTCCAAGGAGTAAGTGTCTTTTAATTCCACAGCTGTAGTCACCATGTGCAGTGATTTTGGAGCCCCCTAAAACTAAGTCTGCCACTGTTTCCATTGTTTCCCCATCTATTTGCCATGAAGTGATGAGACTGGATGCCATGATCTTAGTTTTCTGAATGTTGAGTTTTAAGCCAACTTTATCACTCTCCTCTTTCACTTTTATCAAGAAGCTCTTTAGTTCTTCTTCACTTTCTGCCATAAATGTGGTGTCATCTGCATATGTCAGGTTATTGATATTTCTCCCGGAAATCTTGATTCCAGCTTGTGCTTCTTCCAGCCCAGCATTTCTCATGATGTACTCTGCATATAAGTTAAATAAGCAGAGTGACAATATACAGCCTTGACGTACTCCTTTCCCGATTTGGAACCAGTTGGTTCCATGTCCAGTTCACACTGTTGCTTCCTGACCTGCATACAGATTTCTCAAGAGGCAGTTCAGGTGGTTTGGTATTCCCATCTCTTTCAGAATTTTCCACAGTTTATTGTGATCCACACAGTCAAAGGCTTTGTCACAGTCAGTAAAACAGAAGTAGATGCTTTTCTGGAACTCTCTTGGTTTTTTGATGATCCAATGGATGTTGGCAATTTGATCTCTGGTTCCTCTGCTTTTTCTAAAACCAGCTTGAACATCTGGAAGTTCATGTTTCACATATTGTTGAAGCCTGGCTTATAGAATTTTGAGCATTACTTTGCTAGCGTGTAAGATGAGTGCAATTGTGTGGTAATTTGAGCATTCTTTGGCATTGCGTTTCTTAGGGATTGGAATGAAAACTGACCTTTTCCAGTCCTGTGGCCACAGATAAGTTTTCCAAGTTTGCTGGCATATTGAGTGCAGCACTTTCACAGCATCATCTTTTAGGATTTGAACTAGCTCAACTGAATTCCATTACTTCCACTAGCTTTGTTTGTAATGATGCTTCCTAAGGCCCACTTGACTTCACATTCCAGGATGTCTGGTTCTAGGTGTTTATCTGGGTTATGAAGACCTTTTTTGTATAATCCTTCTGTGTATTCTGGCCACCTCTTCTTGATATCTTCTGCTTCTGTTAGGTCCATACCATTTCTGTTTTTTTATTGTGCCCAACTCTGCATGAAATGTTCCCTTGGTAACTGTCATTTTCTTGAAGAGATCTCTAATCTTTCCCATTCTAATGTTTTCCTCTATTTTTTTGCACTGATCACTGAGGAAGACTTTCTTTTTTTTTTTTTTTTAATTTTATTTATTTTTTTTTTCCAGTGGGTTTTTTCATACATTGACATGAATCAGCCATGGATTTACATG